>NC_091173.1:35933808-35951308 GCF_040958095.1 Procambarus clarkii
CTGCAAGAAGTTGCAACTGTAAACAGTAAACAAAGTCAGGCAAGGTGTGATTCTGAGACACTTCCCAGTAATCCCCAAGTTACTTTACTCTCGTCACCAAACGATAAACAAAAGAAATTACCTTAATCAATTACAAAATTGATTATGTGATTAATTACGTTAATTGACTGTCTACAACAGTCAGCAACAAAGTACTTCTACGTTAATCACAAACACTTGTCTCTCTTAACATAAGTCATCTTGTTAACAATAACTCAAAGTCTATTAAATTACATCACACTTGAATCCTTTCAAGTATTCAGTGAGTAATTCGTAATTAATGTCAAATGGACAACTAATTAAATCCCAGTCGAGTTACGTCAACTAAGCTTACCACTATCTTGGTAGCTTCTCAACAGTCTATGTCAAACTTTTACGTTAATGAGCGTTAATTACCCTAATTAACCCCGAGCAATTAATTAATTGTAACCAGGACCGATAATTAATTATACATAAATACGTCTCGCTCCGCACTGCCTAAGCAAGTCTCATCAAACACTGTGAATTCACAGACGAGGTGTTAATTACCTCACTAAAACATGAGTGCATCTTAAGCCACTGTCACCAGACAGGATATGATTAATATAACGAGTTATGCTAGCTCAATGACCTCGCTTTACCGAGTCCACAAGACCTTTGACGTTAATTACTCCACTAATTATCATGAACTACTAATTCCTATACCCCAGAAAGGTAATTAGTCTCGAGTAAATTACGTTAACACAAATAATGTCAGACTCTGACAGTTCCTCCCCACTATGTGAATTCATGATGAGAATGCTAATTACACAATTAGCTAGAGTAGTCAATAAGTTTTCCCACAGACAATTAATTGCACCTGAAACGTATCTCAACAAGCTCAGCACTGTTTCCCTTAACAGCTCTCTCACTCATTAAGTAATGTGCAACCCCTTATAAAGTTAATTCCCTTTAACTCTCACTGTATCCTTAAGTCTTCAACACAACTTAAAGAAGCACAAAGTAATCCCAGGTTACATAGGTCACACATTAATGCACAGCCCACATACGGTTGCAGCTTCTGCAACACGGTAATTACTGTACCCTCACAGTAATGACACACGGTTTGGCAACAACAAACGTATACCACATTACTGCCCCCTCTAATCTTGCAACAGTTGCAAGAGACTACTGTGAGCAATCACTACTTCAGCAAAACAATTTACGTTAATATAAGTAATTTACAAAACGTTAATTTACGTTAATTTACGTTACCCCAGCTATCACTACGCTGACAGCTGGCACTAATTCTCATAATTAGGCAGATTAACCAATCAATTGCTTGCTCTCTCATCAAGTACTGTGAATTTCCCTGAATAATGTCTAGAATACTGATGGCAGGAGTCATGGAAGAGAGTCTGAAAATGCTGTGTGTTAGGTTGTTGCACTCACACAAACTACCTCCTCCACCTGCAGTGTCTTAGGTTGTTGCACTCACACAAACTACCTCCTCCACCTGCAGTGTCTTAGGTTGTTGCACTCACACAAACTACCTCCTCCACCTGCAGTCTTAGGTTGTTGCACTCACACAAACTACCTCCTCCACCTGCAGTGTCTTAGGTTGTTGCACTCACACAAACTACCTCCTCCACCTGCAGTGTCTTAGGTTGTTGCACTCACACAAACTACCTCCTCCACCTGCAGTGTCTTAAGTTGTTGCACTCACACAAACTACCACCTCCACCTGCAGTGTCTTAGGTTGTTGCACTCACACAAACTACCACCTCCACCTGCAGTGTCTTAGGTTGTTGCACTCACACAAACTACCACCTCCACCTGCAGTGTCTTAGGTTGTTGCACTCACACAAACTACCTCCTCTACCTGCAGTGTCTTAGGTTGTTGCACTCACACAAACTACCACCTCCACCTGCAGTGTCTTAGGTTGTTGCACTCACACAAACTACCTCCTCCACCTGCAGTGTCTTAGGTTGTTGCACTCACACAAACTACCTCCTCCACCTGCAGTGTCTTAGGTTGTTGCACTCACACAAACTACCTCCTCCACCTGCAGTGTCTTAGGTTGATGCACTCACACAAACTACCTCCTCCACCTGCAGTGTCTTAGGTTGTTGCACTCACACAAACTACCACCTCCACCTGCAGTGTCTTAGGTTGTTGCACTCACACAAACTACCTCCTCCACCTGCAGTGTCTTAGGTTGTTGCACTCACACAAACTACCTCCTCCACAGGGCTAGTCCTGCTTGTCTTAAGGCCGGCAGAGAGCGAGCTCCCTCAAGGACCACCCACCACAACACCCTTCATCAGGATTAAATCCCGCAACACCACTCCACCCAGCGCCGCCCTTACTGACTCTTTCTTCAGTCGTAGCGGTGTGGGGCCACCAGGTGTGGGGCCACCAGGTGTGGGGCCACCAGCTGTGGAGCCACCAGCTGTGGGGCCACCAGCTGTGGGGCCACCAGGTGTGGAGCCACCAGCTGTGGAGCCACCAAGGAGGACAAGGACTCCACAAGGCGTCGGGTCATCACCTGCTCATGATAGTCTCTTCCCTCAAGTAACTGCTCAAAAATATATTGCCCGGCATACACACACCTCGTATCATAAACATATCCCGTATCATACACACACTCCTTATCATACACAAATCCCAAATCATACTCACACTCCTTATTATAAACACCCCCAGAATCAAACAAATAGTTCGTATCATACACAGACTCCGTATCATAAACACTCCCCATATCATACACGCACTCTGTATAATACCCACACCCCATATCATACACATACCCTGTATCATACAAACACCCAGAATCATACATATAGTTCATATCACTCATACACTCCTTATCATACACACACTCCGTATCATACACACACTCCGTATCTTACACATACCCCATATCATACACACACCCAGAATCATACCTATAGTTCATATCACTCATACACTCCGCATCATACACACACTCCGTATCATACACACACTCCGTATCATCCACACACTCTGTATCATACGCACACTCCGTATCATACACACACTCCGTATCATACACACACTCCGTATCATACACACACTCTGTATCATTCACACACTCCGTATCATCCACATACTCCATATCATACACACACTCCATATCATCCACACACTCCATATCATACACACACTCCGTATCACACACACACTCCATATCATACACACACTCCGTATCATACACACACTTCACATGTCACGTACAACCCACATAAAACATACAACTCACATGACACATACAACTTGCATGACACATACAAACCGGATGACACATACAACCCAAAAGATACATATGAATTACGTCATACTGATCAGCAACCATATCGTTCACAAAATCCTTATCATACATACCAGTACAAAGATCATGTATACAATAATACACATGATAGTTACAGACCAAATCATCCATACAAACTACCACATGATCTATACAATCACCCACATGATTCATACAATCACTCGCATGATCCATACAATCACCCGCATGATCCATACAAATACCCACATGATCTATACAATCACCCACATGATCCATACAATCATCCATACAAACACCCACATGATCCATACAATCATCCATACAAACACCCACATGATCCATACAATCACCCACATGATCCATACAATCACCCACATGATCCATACAATCACCCACATGATCCATACAATCACCCACAAGATCCATACAAACTACCATGTGATCCATACAATCACACACATGGTCCATACAATCACCCTCATGATCCATACAATCACCACCATGCAGTATACACACCACAACATGATGAAGATCGTCAGCAAACATCACACTCTCATGATAAACATTATAATACTTACGATACAGTGAACAATGTATATCAATATACGAATAAATCATACCAGCCACCACATGGTACCCACAACTTGAACGATATATACAATCTTCCGCATGATTCATACACTCTGAATGATATACAGAAGCATCCAAACAGACATCCATATAACATATACAATCCACATGACATATATAAACATCCACATGACATATACAAACATCCACATGACACATACAAACATCCACATGACACATACAAACATCCACATGACACATACAAACATCCACATGACACATACAAACATCCACATGACACATACAAACATCCACATGACACATACAAACATCCACATGACACATACAAACATCCATATGACACATACAAACATCCACATGACACATACAAACATCCACATGACACATACAAACATCCACATGACACATACAAATATCCACATGTCACATACAAACATCCACATGACACATACAAACATCCACATGACACATACAAACATCCACATGACACAAACAAACATCCACATGACACATACAAACATCCATATGACACATACAAACATCCACATGACACATACAAACATCCACATGACACATACAAACATCCACATGACACAAACAAACATCCATATGACACATACAAACATCCATATGACACATACAAACATCCACATGACACATACAAACATCCACATGACACATACAAACATCCACATGACACAAACAAACATCCATATGACACATACAAACATCCACATGACACATACAAACATCCACATGACACATACAAACATCCACATGACACATACAAACATCCACATGACACATACAAATATCCACATGACAGATACAAACATCCACATGACACATACAAACATCCACATGACACATACAAACAACCCATGACACATACAAACATCCACATGACACATACAAATATCCACATGACAGATACAAACATCCACATGACACATACAAACATCCACATGACACATACAAACAACCCATGACACATACAAACATCCACATGACACAAACAAACATCCACATGACACATACAAACATCCTCATGACACATACAAACATCCACATGACACATACAAACATCCACATGACACATACAAACATCCACATGACACAAACAAACATCCACATGACACATACAAACATCCACATGACACATACAAACATCCACATGACACAAACAAACATCCACATGACACATACAAACATCCCCATGACACAAACAAACATCCACATGACACATACAAACATCCCCATGACACAAACAAACATCCACATGACACATACAAACATCCACATGACACATACAAACATCCACATGACACATACAAACATCCACATGACACATACAAACATCCACATGACACATACAAACATCCACATGACACATACAAACATCCACATGACACAAACAAACATCCACATGACACATACAAACATCCACATGACACATACAAACATCCACATGACACATACAAACATCCACATGACACATACAAACATCCACATGACACATACAAACATCCACATGACACATACAAACATCCACATGACACATACAAACATCCACATGACACATACAAACATCCACATGACACATACAAACATCCACATGACACATACAAACATCCACATGACACATACAAACATCCACATGACACATACAAACATCCACATGACACATACAAACATCCACATGACACATACAAACATCCACATGACACATACAAACATCCACATGACACATACAAACATCCACATGAAGCATAAAAACAAAAAACTAAAATTTTGTTTATATAGTTCCCAAAAACAGTGACCATCTACACTGTCACCATCTTCCTGGGACAACAGTGTGTACATCTACACTGTCATCATCTTCCTGGGACAACAGTGTGTACATCTACACTGTCACCATCTTCCTGGGACAACAGTGTGTACATCTACACTGTCACCATCTTCCTGGGACAACAGTGTGTACATCTACACTGTCATCATCTTCCTGGGACAACAGTGTGTACATCTACACTGTCACCATCTTCCTGGGACAACAGTGTGTACATCTACACTGTCATCATCTTCCTGGGACAACAGTGTGTACATCTACACTGTCACCATCTTCCTGGGACAACAGTGTGTACATCTACACTGTCACCATCTTCCTGGGACAACAGTGTGTACATCTACACTGTCACCATCTTCCTGGGACAACAGTGTGTACATCTACACTGTCACCATCTTCCTGGGACAACAGTGTGTACATCTACACTGTCATCATCTTCCTGGGACAACAGTGTGTACATCTACACTGTCACCATCTTCCTGGGACAACAGTGTGTACATCTACACTGTCACCATCTTCCTGGGACAACAGTGTGTACATCTACACTGTCATCATCTTCCTGGGACAACAGTGTGTACATCTACACTGTCATCATCTTCCTGGGACAACAGTGTGTACATCTACACTGTCACCATCTTCCTGGGACAACAGTGTGTACATCAACACTGTCACCATCTTCCTGGGACAACAGTGTGTACATCTACACTGTCACCATCTTCCTGGGACAACAGTGTGTACATCTACACTGTCATGATCTTCCTGGGACAACAGTGTGAACATCTACACTGTCACCATCTTCCTGGGACAACAGTGTGTACATCTACACTGTCATGATCTTCCTGGGACAACAGTGTGAACATCTACACTGTCACCATCTTCCTTGGACAACAGTGTGTACATCTACACTGTCATGATCTTCCTGGGACAACAGTGTGTACATCTACACTGTCATGATCTTCCTGGGACAACAGTGTGTACATCTACACTGTCATCATCTTCCTGGTACAACAGTGTGTACATCTACACTGTCATCATCTTCCTGGGACAACAGTGTGTACATCTACACTGTCATCATCTTCCTGGGACAACAGTGTGTACATCTACACTGTCACCATCTTCCTGGGACAACAGTGTGTACATCTACACTGTCACCATCTTCCTGGGACAACAGTGTGTACATCTACACTGTCATGATCTTCCTGGGACAACAGTGTGTACATCTACACTGTCATCATCTTCCTGGCACAACAGTGTGTACATCTACACTGTCACCATCTTCCTGGGACAACAGTGTGTACATCAACACTGTCACCATCTTCCTGGGACAACAGTGTGTACATCTACACTGTCACCATCTTCCTGGGACAACAGTGTGTACATCTACACTGTCATGATCTTCCTGGGACAACAGTGTGAACATCTACACTGTCACCATCTTCCTGGGACAACAGTGTGTACATCTACACTGTCATGATCTTCCTGGGACAACAGTGTGAACATCTACACTGTCACCATCTTCCTTGGACAACAGTGTGTACATCTACACTGTCATGATCTTCCTGGGACAACAGTGTGTACATCTACACTGTCATGATCTTCCTGGGACAACAGTGTGTACATCTACACTGTCATCATCTTCCTGGTACAACAGTGTGTACATCTACACTGTCATCATCTTCCTGGGACAACAGTGTGTACATCTACACTGTCATCATCTTCCTGGGACAACAGTGTGTACATCTACACTGTCATCATCTTCCTGGGACAACAGTGTGTACATCTACACTGTCATCATCTTCCTGGGACAACAGTGTGTACATCTACACTGTCATCATCTTCCTGGGACAACAGTGTGTACATCTACACTGTCACCATCTTCCTGGGACAACAGTGTGTACATCTACACTGTCATGATCTTCCTGGGACAACAGTGTGTACATCTACACCGTCACCATCTTCCTGGGACAACAGTGTGTACATCTACACCGTCATCATCTTCCTGGGACAACAGTGTGTACATCTACACTGTCATGATCTTATTATTATAATTGAGTAAATCCTTAGGAGCCGTGATGAGGAATGGAACCTGTACGCTAGATGTTCCCAGGCACACGCACTAGACCACTGGGGCACGACATGGTCAAAAGGATTACAACTTGAAGTCCTACTGCACCCTCGAGTACTCCTGAGGCTTCCCCTGAAGCAGACCCAGATTTTCATACCTCCCCCCCCCCCTCATGGGCACTTTGGCACTGTCGTCTATGTCTTTGTCACCGTGTAATGGTCTAGTTGCTAGAACATGTTCCTGGGAACACTCAGGTTCGAACCCTCTTCACGGCTCCAACGGATTTTCTTATTGATGCATTACGATAGTGTGATTAGTCTCTTTGTATTATTTTTTTTTCTCCTACATCTTTACAATATTTATGTATATCCTTTATACATATATATTGTACATTGTGCAATTGTAGAGGTCAGTGGGAAGGTCATGTGTTAATTATACATTGAATATTTCTATTTGTAATAGAAAACAAGTTTAGATTATAAATGGTTCAGTTGCTAATTGGTTTAATATTTATTTGGTTATATTTCTAGTTGGTTGAGTGTCTAATTGGTTGAGTATGTAGGGGATAAGTGTGTAGTGTGTTAAGTGTGTAGCTGGTTGAGGTGTAGTAGGTAAGTCTGTAGTAGGTTCTTACCATGGGGTGAACAGTGGTTTTACAGGTGTTGACTGCTGCAAACCCAGTGTGTTCGCTCAATATTTTATGCACAGAAATACACAATATTTATATCACCCTTGAATATAATCTGTATGTTATGCACTTCAATCACCCGGTGAATATGATCTATCTATTATGCACTTCTATCACTCACTGAATATGATTATCTATTATGCACTTCTATCACTCCCTGAATATGATCTATCTATTATGCACTTCTATCACTCACTGAATATGATTTATCTATTATGCACTTCTATCACTCCCTGAATATGATCTATCTAATAAACACTTCTGTCACCTCTGAATATGATTGTCTATTATGTATCGTAAATAAATTTTATATATGAGGGATTACTTTAATTGCATTTAATGTCCATTATATTGCAAGTGTCTATAGTCATAAGACTAGAATCTACATCTTGTGGACTAAGGAATTTCTTCAGATGAATAGACTTTTTTCAGCCCATATATTCAAAAGAACAATATTTGCAAATAGTTAAGAAACACCAAACAATTGCAGATACACAGATCTTATAATGAAACCAGAAACCCCAACGTAAACCAATAAACATTAAAAATACTTGAGGAACATAAATAGTAAACAAGTACTTGCGACGTATAAGACATATTATTAGGGATGGCTGGGGATTGGGGGTTGTTATACAATGAAACTTTATTATTTGAATCGACGTTATACTTGCTTACCGTCGAACTGAGACCCCAACCACTCCCTGACAGAACAAACAGCCGACCTCAGTAGACACACTTCCGCTTCCGTCGATCGACCAACAATGGACACTGGAGTGCTTGCCATTATTTGAGGGATCACGCTGGTAAGTGTCTGGTTCTGGGAGAGGAGTTCAGGGTCACCTTTATTTCGGGAGTACGACTCATATTGCTTAGTTGTCATGACTACACACCTGCTCTTAATCTGCCGTGACTCCCGGGCGCTCTCCTAACTGTGGGATGATCTTTCAATCCCCCTTAGTTATAGTCCACTATTACCCAAGTTATATCCGTATCTCTCTCTCTCTCTCTCTCTCTCTCTCTCTCTCTCTCTCTCTCTCTCCTCTCTCTTCTCTTCTCTCTCTCTCTCTCTCTCTCTCTCTCTTTGCATTGAGAACGTTGCAGTTTTCCCACAAAAACGTTGCAGTTCTCCACACAAACGTTGCAGTTCTCCCACACAAACGTTGCAATCTCCCACACAAACTACAGAATTCGAAGCTCGAGGGCGTTCAACTCCGGCGTCCAGGATAGTGTTCTCTAAGACGTCCAACAAATTTTCTTTAAGACTGGCTCACAGCCTTTCTTCTCCTGACTTGATTACACGGAAACGCCAGCAGACTCCACAACAGTAACGCCTGCTTGCTTCCTTCCTATTAATGAAGCAACACAATTACAGTTCCACAAAGGCGACTGACACACACTTCCAGGTCACCTTTAATTTATGAAAATCACAGAGAAATGGTGTACGAAATGCCCTTACAGCTTCCTCACACTTGACATCAACTAGCCTTCACTTAAGCACTAACACAGGGCGCTATACCCTTCCTTCTTCTAGGAGATAACTACTTACAAACCATCTCTGACGACTGCTGTAGCCCAAGTGAGGTCACGGCGTCCTGCTAGCGTTACTTCACGTCTCTAAAGTATCTACATCTCATTTCATGTCACTTATTTAAATGCTCATCCTCTGTACATATTTTTTAATTATTTACTGACATTATTATACATCTAAATATACATTTTCCTCTGGCCTCTCAGTCAGGTCCAGAAGGCAGAATAACTCGCACTACGATACACTCGTTCCACCAAGGCTACATGGGGTAATAACAGTATATGCTTATACTTGTGACTTATAATATATAATGGAGATGATGTGCTCTGGAATGTGCAAGAACCTTGTGCTTACCAAAGCGCAACTCCATAGTCTATTGAAACTCATGGATGCCTACTACGTTACATGGAATAAAAAACCAGTAGTTAAACGCATACAATAATTACAAAAGAGTCTTTATAATATCCAATATTCAAACACGACACCAGTGTAGCAAAAAACCAAACACTCATCACAAACCAATATAGAGGCCAATGAAAAGAAAGACCCTACAAAACACCCTGGCCAAGCAAGCAGTGCTTGGCACAAAACAGTTTTTCTTCATTCTATAAAACAGAGAGTATATACATATAAAAGAAAAGTACACCTTAACAACATAACTGAACATATTATCACAAAACAAAGAACTAAGACAAAAAGTAAATCAAGGAACATGCTTTTCCACATAAGTATTGGCCGGAGGCAATGTCCACACATTAGGGAGCGGGTCCCGCCTCAGCCTGGGAACGAAGGAACGATGAAACAGAAGGCGCACGAGGAGAGGTCACAGCCCCCCTTCTTCAGCACAACAAAATCGTATCTCTCACGACCACCAATATCAGGGTGAACGACCTCCCACTGCGTTTCACGATCACAGCCCGATACCAGTAACAGTGCCACCGTATTCCTCCTCGGCATATACTTAAGCACTGCCTCAGCCACCTCCTCTTCATCATCCATCGATTCCACCGTTTCTACACCTGCAAGCGACCACGACCTGGCAGTGCCCTTCCTACGCTTCATCTGAGGAACCGACTCAACCGCACACAACGGGTTCTGAAGTCGGCAAGACAGCCGAACACCTCCCACCAGAGAGATAGCCGGAACCGATACTGGAAACTGGGAGTAAACTCACAAGTCCAGAAGCATCAGAAGCGACACATGAGCCCCAAGAACGCACACCAACTGCGACAGACACGGTTCCTGGTGCTCCGGAACCACCACCACCAGGCAGCACATCATGGACCCCAACCAGTACCTCCGTTACCACAGAAATCCCAGGACCCATAACATCTGCACACACCAGCGGGCCGACGAGCTCCAGCATCCTAGAGCGATCCAACCAATCCTCGCTTCAATCCGGAATCACTACACACACAATGATTCAACAACCAGTACGCTGAGAGATGATGTAACATCCCCAACCGCCACGGCCTGGGATGGCACGTCCTGTGTCGGAAGAGCAGGAAAGTCATTTTCCTGAAAGATATTCACACGATCGGCAGCGTCCACATCACTCGCAGCTGCCAGGTGACCACTGCAAAAACACGTACATGACTGCTTTATATACATTTACCGCAACATAAACCCTAATACAGTCAAGGAAGACGGAACACTATGTTCCATGACCATCGTGAGAGTCCTGGTACCTTTCAGCAGACCGGTACATTTGCCAACATCGACCTCATTCCATCTCACACTGAGCACCTTCCCAAACCGACGAAACAACCTTGTTAAATGCTTATCCAGAAATTTGAATGGCGCGCCCCTCACCGCCACATAGATCAGAGCCACACTCAGGTTCAGCACCCAAATGGAGCCCGCACCATCAGGATGAGGGAAGGAACGCTCTTCATACCGATGGAGAAATTCTTGAAAATCAGCCTCACTTCGAAACTTTACCACCACCGACGATCCTGGAGCAGCTGAACTCCCATCAGAGCCGTCAACCTGACCTGGAGTACATCCTCCAAGACAATTCCAACCAAGGTGTTGTCCAAAGGCACGGGAAACTCCAACCCAGCTGAGGTGGTTCTCTTCAAGAGTGTCAAGGAAGAGCCCATCCTGACTCAAAAACTCAGCACCGAGTTCACAATATACAAAGCGTGTGGTACCGTGTGGTACCAGCAGGGTACCACACGGGCCACAGCAGCAACCCCCAACCCCCACTTCCACGCACTAGCCGTCAACTGGAAGGCAACACCAGGGGAAGTCCACCCCCACTAACGGCCAGAGAGCAAATCCCCAGAAGGATAGACTGGACAGAGGTAAACATGTGGGTGGGTTCTGGTCGGTTTGGAGTACGATGTTTACCTAATGATGTGTGACCTAACAAGGGATTGCCTGTAGATTCAATTTATGAAATTATGAAATATTCTAGACAAAGCCCATGAACATTATTTACTTTATAATTTGAGGCTACAAGATGACCAGGACTAACTGAATGAATGTTCCAACAAATGGCTATTAAAGTTCAACCCGAGTAAATGTTAGGTAATGAAACTAACAGGTGGAAACAGGAGACCAGACACAGGATATAGAATGGGAGATGAAATACTTCATGAAACGGACAGAGAGAAAGATTTAGGAGTTAATATCGCATGAAACCTGTCTCATGAACCCCTCATAAGAATAATTACATCTGTGACATACGCGAGGCTGGCTAACATCAGAACAGCCTTCAGGAACCTGTGCAAGGAATCATTCAGAATCGTGTATACTGCATATGTAAGACCAATCCTGGGGTATATGGGCCCAGCATGGAGCCCGTACCTTGTGAAGCACAAGACAAAGCTTGAAAAAGTTCAGTGGTATGCCACTAAGCTAGTCCCAGAACTAAGAGGTATGAGTTACGAGGAAAGGCACCTCACGACACTGGAAGACAGCGGAATAAGGGATGACATGATCACTACCTCCAAAATTCTCAGAGGAATTGATAAGGCAGATAAAAATAAGCTGTTTAACATGGGTGGTATGCAAACTAGGGGACACAGCTTGAGACTGAGTATCCAAATGAACCACAGGGACGTTAGAGAATTTTTTTCAGTGTCAAGAGTAGTTAACAGATGGAATGCATTAGGCAGTGATGTGGTGGAGGCTGACTCCATACACAGTTTTAAATGTAGATATGATAGAGCCCAGTGGGCTCAGGAATTTGTACACCAGTTGATTGACAGTTGTGAGGCGGGACCAAAGAGCCAAAGCTCAACCCCGCAAGCACAACTGGTGAGTACATACCCATACACCCACACACACAAACAGAGGCCCTGATAGCTAAGTGGACAGCGCTCTGGACTCGTAATCCTAGGGTCGGTGATCGATCCCCGGTGATGGCAGAAACAAAATGGGCAGAGTTTCTTTCACCCTGATTACCTAGCAGTAAAATGGAATTGGGGAGTTAGAGAGTTATTATGGGCTGCTTCCTGTGTGTGTATATGTGGAAAAAACAGCTAAACAACAACAAGTTGATTGATTGACAGTTGAAGGCGGGCCCTAAGAGCCAGAACTCAACACCCCACTAGCACAACTAGGTGAATACTTAGTTAATGATACTTAGTACTCAAATGAGTCACAGGGACGTTAGAAAGAACGTTTACAGTGTCAGATTAGTTAACAGAAGGAATGCATTAGGTAGTGATGTGCTGATAATTTTTTGCCTCTGCCTTATTTCCTCCTTTATGAAGTGGTTCTATCTCTGCTGTTTTTAGTATATCAGGAATAACGCCAGTATCTAGGCTTTGTCTCCACAGAATGTGGAGGGCCTGCGATAGTGGTTTTTTACAGTTCTTTATGAATATGGAGTTCCAAGAATCCGGGCCTGGTGCAGAGTGCATAGGCATACTGTTTATGGCTTCTTCAAAATCCAGTGGGGATAGGGTGACGTCTGATATATGATTTGATGTTGGTATCGTATCCATGAAAAATTCATTTGGGTTATCAATCTTTAGTGTGTTTAATGGCTCGCTGAAAACAGAGTCGTACTGCGTCCTCAGTAGCTCGCTCATTTCTTTGTTGTCATCGGTGAAAGTTCCATCTCCCTTTCGCAGGGGCCCGATACTAGATGTGGTTTTTGATCTTGATTTTGCATAGGAGAAAAAATATTTCGGATTTCTTTCTATTTCACTGATGACCTTTTGCTCTCTTTGCCTCTCCTGGGTTTTGTATGATTCTTGTAGCTTCCGTTCAATTGTTTCTATTTCTCTACCTAACCTTCTTCGCCGTTCTTGAGATAAATATATATATAAATATATATATGTATATATATATATATATATATATATATATATATATATATATATATTATATATATTATATATATATATATATATATATATTATTAAATATGACCGAAAAAGTAAGATTAATAATTCTAACACGAATTTTCTCGATCTTTCGTACGTTTCTTTTCACTGTTGGTGGTAATTCAAAAATCAATTCTCCAAAATTCATTTTTATTTCTAGTCTGACGCGACACTTGAGCGCGTTTCGTAAAACTTATTACATTCTCAAAGACTTTAGCTTACACATACACAACTGAATAGAACTTACACATCTTCGATTTGTTTATATCTACATTTGAGTGAGGTGGATGGGGTGAGGTGGTATTAATAGGGTATTAAATTCCTAAACACAAGACAGAACACGAAACAATGGGTATATGAATGGAAGTGATTTGTAGAAAGCCTATTGGTCCATATTTCTTGATGCTTCTATATTGGAGCGGAGTCTTGAGGTGAGTAGAATATAGTTGTGCATTAATTGGCTGTTGATTGCTGGTGTTGACTTCTTGATGTGTAGAGCCTCGCAGACGTCAAGCCGTCTGCAATCGCTGTAGCTATCGATGATTTCTGTGTTGTTTACTAGGATTTCTCTGGCGATAGTTTGGTTGTGGGAAGAGATTATATGTTAATTAATGGAGCCCTGTTGCTTATGCATCGTTAAACGCCTAGAAAGAGATGTTATTGTCTTGCCTATATACTGGTTTTTTTGGAGCTTACAGTCCCCAAGAGGGCATTTGAAGGCATAGACGACGTTGGTCTCTTTTAAAGCGTTCTGCTTTGTGTCTGGAGAGTTTCTCATGAGTAGGCTGGCCGTTTTTCTGGTTTTATAGTAAATCGTCAGTTGTATCCTCTGATTTTTGTCTGTAGGGATAACGTTTCTATTAACAATATCTTTCAGGACCCTTTCCTCCGTTTTATGAGCTGTGGAAAAGAAGTTCCTGTAAAATAGTCTAATAGGGGGTATAGGTGTTGTGTTAGTAGTCTCTTCAGAGGTTGCATGGCGTTTCACTTTCCTTCTTATGATGTCTTCGACGAAACCATTGGAGAAGCCGTTGTTGACTAGGACCTGCCTTACCCTACAGAGTTCTTCGTCGACTTGCTTCCATTCTGAGCTGTGGCTGAGAGCACGGTCGACATAAGCGTTAACAACACTCCTCTTGTACCTGTCTGGGCAGTCGCTGTTGGCATTTAGGCACATTCCTATGTTCGTTTCCTTAGTGTAGAGTGCAGTGTGGAAACCTCCGCTCTTTTCCATGACTGTTACATCTAGAAAGGGCAGCTTCCCATCCTTTTCCATCTCGTAAGTGAAACGCAGCACGGAACTCTGCTCAAATGCCTCCTTCAGCTCCTGCAGATGTCTGACATCAGGTACCTGTGTAAAAATGTCGTCAACATACCTGCAGTATATGGCCAGTTTCAAGTTCATTTCGACTAAGACTTTCTGCTCGATGGTACCCATGTAGAAGTTTGCAAACAGGACACCTAGGGGAGAACCCATGGCGACCCCATCTACTTGCTTATACATGTGCCCATCCGGGCTCAAGAAGGGTGCCTCTTTAGTACAAGCTTGGAGTAGTTTCCTTAGGATGTTTTCTGGTATGTCAAGAGGAGTGTAGGCCGGATCACGATACACTCTGTCGGCTATCATCCCGATTGTCTCGTCCACAGGTACGTTGGTAAACAGAGATTCTACGTCCAACGAGGCTCTTATCCCTGTGGCCCGTGTGCCCCGCAGTAAGTCAACAAATTCCTTTGGAGACTTCAGGCTGAAGGCGCAAGGGACATAAGGAGTCAGCAGGCTGTTGAGTCGCTTCGCCAGTCTGTACGTGGGTGTGGGTATCTGGCTGATGATTGGCCGAAGTAGGTTTCCAGGCTTGTGTGTCTTGACATTTCCATACGCATATCTAGGTTTATATTCCCCAATAATCTTTGGCAGGAGAGGTGACAAGTCGCCAATATACGTCATTCTTAAAAAAGACGAATATCTGGCGAAAATGAACCTCATACTCTCTGACCAAACTAAATTCCAAAGGGTAACGAAGGACACTACAGCCGAATTGAAAGCAAAGGTCAACAAACTGATCGAAACTGTGAACGCCAAGAAATCCGGACTCCACCTGCCAAAGATTATTGGGCATATTTAATAATATATGTCTACAAGAATGACTGCTACCAAAATATACTAATATATATATATATATATATATATATATATATATATATATATATATATATATATATATATATGTCGTACCTAGTAGCCAGAACGCACTTCTCAGCCTACTATGCAAGGCCCGATTTGCCTAATAAGCCAAGTTTTCATGAATTAATTCTTTTTCGACTACCTAACCTACCTAACCTAACCTAACCTAACTTTTTCGGCTACCTAATCTAACCTAACATATAAAGATAAGTTAGGTTAGGTTAGGTAGGGTTTGTTAGGTTTGGTCATATATCTACGTTAATTTTAACTCCAATAAAATAAATTAACCTTATACATAATGAAATGGGTAGCTTTATCATTTCATAAGAAAAAAACTAGAGAAAATATATTAATTCAGGAAAACTTGGCTTATTAGGCAAATCGGGCCTTGCATAGTAGGCCGAATACGACGTTCTGGCTACTAGGTACAACATATATATATATATATATATATATATATATATATATATATATATATATATATATATATATAAATGTCGTACCTAGTAGCCAGAACGCACTTCTCAGCCTACTATGTAAGGCCCGATTTGCCTAATAAGCCAAGTTTTCATGAATTAATGTTTTTTCGACTACCTAACCTAACCTAACCTAACTTTTTCTGCTACCTAACCTAACCTAACTGTGACGGTAACGCGTTGGTGTTCGGCTGTTCAAAGCTAGGGGTATGGCCTCGTCACATAGTATTAAAAAAAATAGAAAATCTGGAACTTCGTCTGTGGTAAGGTAAGGAGAAGACACACAAAACACAAGTAAATTTTAACAATGGAATTTTAATTACGTTAAATAAACAAAACATGAATAAAATGGACAAACAAATTCGTATAATAAAATCAATCAATCAAAATAATAAGAATAATTAAATGACACAATGAAAAGTTACGTTAAGACAAAATAACAAGAAGTGCAATATACAAGTATATGAAAGGTGCTG
>NC_091173.1:35956308-36017219 GCF_040958095.1 Procambarus clarkii
AACACTCCATGGAAATTGGCATTCAGTGCCTCGCAGATTTCCGTGTCACTTTCAGTATATGCCCCCTCTGTCTTCCTTAGTCTTGTCACTTGGTCGTTTCACCGACATTTTCTTCTTATATGACTGTGTAGTAACTTAGGTTGTTTTTTCGCTTTGATTGCAATATCGTTCTCATAGTCCCTTTCCGATGTTCGTCTTATGTTAACGTAATCGTCCTAGCTCTGTTGTATCTGATCCTGTTGTCCTCTGCCGTTTGTCTTGTATTTCCTCCACTCCGCCTGCTGGCCATTTTTGCTTCCTGACACTGTCTATTAAACCATGGGTTATTATATTCCTTCTTATTTTTCCCTTTACTGTTGGTATAAATCTCTCTTCGGCCTCCTGGCATTTCTGTATGACTAGGTCCATCATATCTTGGACTGTTTTTCCTCTAATTTCTTCCTCCCACTGCACTTCACCCAGATAGTCCCTTATCCTCTTATAGTCCCCTTTCCTGTAGTCAACTCTCCTTTCCCAGACTCTTGTCCCATGGTCATAAATTTGAATTCCATCATGTAGTCAAAGACTAGGACACAATGATCACTGGCCCCTAGAGGAATTTCATGCTCTAAATTCTTGATAGCTTCTACGTTCTGGGTGAAAATCAGGTCTAATATGCTCGGTGCATCTCCTCCTCTTTCCCTTGTGTCTTCCTTCACATGTTGTGTTAGGAAATTCCTGTCTATAACATCTACTAATTTTGCTCCCCACGTTATGTCCCCTCCATGGGGATTCCTTGATTCTCAATATTATCTCCATGATTAGGTCCCTCATGATCAGCAGCTTTGCTCTCATTCTGTGGGCTAGTGTTGCTGCCTTCTGCAGTTCATCTATACATGCCTTGTGTTGTCATTATACTCCTGCCTGGGTCTTCTACTGTTGTGGTGGGGGATTGTAGATTACCAAGATCACAATCTTCCTCCCATCTACTGTCAGAGTTCCATGTATGAAGCTTGTGCACTCATTGGTAACTCGATTTCCCAGGTCTTCAAACTTCCATTTCCGCTTATTAGGAGTGCTACTCCCCCTCCCTGTCTCTGTGTCCTCTCTTTCGTATCACCTGGTACCCTTCAGGAAAGATTGCATATGAGATCATGTCATTAATTTTAGTTTCCACTATTGCAACTATATAGGATCTGCTTCACTCACTCTTTCTTTTATCTCTCTGCTTTATTAGATACCCCATCAGCATTGGTGTACCAAACCTTGAGATTCTTCATGGAAACTCTTGTACCAGAGTTCTCCCTTTCTCTGGGGGTCTGGGGGGATCTGGGTGGTGTCTGGGGAGTGACTGGGGGCAGGGGGGATCTGGGGGATGTCTGGGGGATGATTTGGGGCGGGGAGGATCCGGGGATGTCCGGGGGGATCCGGGGGGTGTCTGGGGGGGTCCGGGGGTGTATGGGGGGTGAAAGAGGTCAGCAGGGGTGCTTGGGGGGCTGGGCTTCTAGGAAGGTAGGTAGGAGGGTCTGGGGTAGGGCCTGGGTAGGTAGGTCTGGAGTAGGAAGGGCATACTGGGTCTGAAGATTAGGAGGGTCTGATAGGCAAAGAGGGGTTGGGAGTCAGATAGAGGTTGAGAGGTTGTGAGGGGGAAGGATAGAGGAGGTGGGGGGAACCTCCCCCCCTTGCAAGGGTGGGGGGTCACATGTGTGTGTGTGTGTGTGTGTGTGTGTGTGTGTGTGTGTGTGTGTGTGTGTGTGTGTGGTGTGTGTGTGTGTGTGTGTGTGTGTGTGTGCGTGTGTTGTGTGTGGTGTGTGTGTGTGTGTGTGTGTGTGTGTGTGTGTGTGTGTGTGTGTGTGTGTGTGTGTGTGTGTGTGTGCGTGTGTGTGTGTGTGTGTGTGTGTGTGTGTGTGTACTCACCTAGTTGTACTCACCTAGTTGTACTCACCTAGTTGTGCTTGCGGGGGTTGAGCTCTGGCTCTTTGGTCCCGCCTCTCAACTGTCAATCAACAGGTGTAAAGGTTCCTGAGCCTATCGGGCTCTATCATATCTACACTTGAAACTGTGTATGGAGTCAGCCTCCACCACATCACTTCCTAATACATTCCATTTGTCAACCACCCTGACACTAAAAAAGTTCTTTCTAATATCTCTGTGGCTCATTTGGGCACTCAGTTTCCACCTGTGTCCCCTAGTGCGTGTGCCCCTTGTGTTAAACAGCCTGTCTTTATCAACCCTGTCAATTCCCTTGAGGATCTTGAATGTGGTGATCATGTCCCCCCCTTACTCTTCTGTCTTCCAACGAAGTGAGGTTTAATTCCCGTAGTCTCTCCTCGTAGCTCATACCTCTCAGCTCGGGTACTAGTCTGGTGGCAAACCTTTGAACATTTTTCATTTTAGTCTTATGCTTGACTAGATATGGACTCCATGCTGGTGCCGCATACTCCAGGATTGGTCTGACATATGTGGTATATAATGTTCTGAAAGATTCCTTACACAAGTTTCTAAAGGCCGTTCTTATGTTAGCCAACCTGGCATATGCTGCTGCTGTTATCCTCTTGATGTGAGCATCAGGGGACAGGTCTGGCGTGATATCAACCCCCAGGTCTTTCTCTCTCTCGGACTCTTGAAGTATTTCATCTCCCAAGTGATACCTTGTATCTGGTCTCCTGCTTCCTACCCCTATCTTCAGTACATTACATTTGCTTAGATTAAACTCTAACAGCCATTTGTTCGACCATTCCTGCAGCTTGTCCAGGTCTTCTTGAAGCCTCAAGCTGTCCTCCTCTGTCTTAATCCTTCTCATAATTTTGGCGTCGTCGGCAAACATTGAGAGAAATGAGGTCTATACCCTCTGGGAGATCATTTACGTATATCAGAAAACAGGATAGGTCCAAGTACAGAGACCTGTGGGACTCCACTGGTGACTTCACGCCAGTCTGAGGTCTCACCCCTCACTGTAACTCTCTGCTTCCTATTGTTTAGGTACTCCCTTATCCACTGGAGCGCCCCTACCAGTTACTCCTGCCTGTTTCTCTAGCTTATGCATCAACCTTTTATGGGGTACTGTGTCAAAGGCTTTCCGACAGTCCAAAAAAATGCAGTCCGCCCACCCTTCTCTTTCTTGTTTAATCTTTGTCACCTGATCGTAGAATTCTATCAATCCTGTAAGGCAAGATTACCCTCCCTGAACCCATGTTGATGGATTGTCACGAAGGTCTTTTCTCTCCAGATGTGTTACTAGGTTTTTTCTCACAATCTTCTCCATCACCTTGCATGGTATAACAAGTTAAGGACACTGGCCTGTAGTTCAGTGCCTCTTGTCTGTCACCCTTTTTGTATATTGGTACTACATTAGCAGTCTTCCATATTTCTGGTAGGTCCCCCGTTTCCAGTGACCTACTATACACTATGGAGAGTGGTAGGCAAAGTGCTCCTGCACACTCTTTCAATACCCATGGCGAGATTCCATCCGGCCCAACAGCTTTTCTCACATCCAGCTCCAATAGGTGCTTCTTGACCTCATCTCTTGTAATTTCGAACCTTCCAAGGTCACCTGGTTTGCTGCCACCTCTTCTAGCGCCGCGACATCTCCCTGTTCTATTTGTAAAGACCTCCTGGAACCTTTTGTTGAGTTCTTCATACACCTCTTTGTCATTATCTGTGTACCTGTCCTCGCCCACCCTAAGTTTCATCACCTGTTCCTTCACTGTTGTCTTCCTCCTGATGTGACTGTGTAGTAGCTTTGGTTCGGTCTTTACTTTATTAGCTAGTTCATTTTTCATACCTTTTCTCAGCTGGTCTTCTCACACTGACATACCTCGTTCCTGGTTCTCTGGTATCTCTCTCTACTTTCTGGTGTTCTAATATTACGGAAGTTCCTCCATGCCCTTTTGTTCAGCGCCTTTGCTTTCATTCATTCCTTATTAAACCACGGATTCTCCTTTGCTTCTCTGTTTTTTCCTGTGGGGCTGGGACAAACCTGCTTACAGCCTCCTGACATTTTGGGTGACATAGTCCATCATGTCTTGTACGGACTTGGTTCCGAGTTCTGTGTCCCATGTATATCCCATAGGAATTTATTCATTTCCTCATAGTTTCCCTTTCGGTACGCCAGCCCTTTGGTTCCCAGTTCTTTTTTTGGGGGTGATAATTCCCAGCTCAACCAGGTACTCAAAGCTCAATACACTGTGATCACTCATTCCCAAGGGGGCTTCCAACTTAACTTCCCTTATATCCGACTCATTTAGGGTAAATATCAGATCAAGCAAGGCTGGTTCATCCCCTCCTCTCATTCTTGCCGGTCCCTTGACGTGTTGACTTAGAAAGTTTCTTGTTGCCACATCCAGCAGCTTAGCTCTCCATGTGTCTGGGCCTCCATGTGGGTCTCTGTTTCCCCAGAGACCCACATGGGTCTGTTGTGTGTGTGTGTGTGTGTGTGTGTGTGTGTGTGTGTGTGTGTGTGTGTGTGTGTGTGTGTGTGTGTGTGTGTGTGTGTGTGTGTGTGTGTGTGTGTGTGTGTGTGTGTGTGTGTGTGTGTGTGTGTGTGTGTGTGTGTCTGTGTGTGTGTGTGTGTGTACTCACCTAATTGTGATGACAGCCTCTCAACTGTCAATCAACTGGTGTACAGATTCCTGAGCCTACTGGGCTCTATCATATCTACACTTGAAACTGTGTATGGAGTCAGCCTCCACCACATCACTTCCTAGTGCATTCCATTTATTAACTACTCTGACACTGAAAAAATTCTTTCTAACGTCTCTGTGGCTCATCTGGGTACTAAGTTTCCACCTGTGTCCCCTTGTTCGTGTCCCACCCGTGCTGAAGAGTTTGTCTTTGTCCACCCCTGTCAATTCCCCTGAGAATTTTGTAGGTGGTCCCAGTCCTCGACCAGGCCTCTACCACACCTTTTACTACACCTTTTTAGACCTTCACCTACACCTTACACACACCCTACACCTTTTTAAAAGGGAAGGAGCACCTTCCCTTTTCTCCTGCCTTTTGCTCCAACTTTATTAACAGCCTTTTATGGGGTACTGTGTCAAAGGCTTTTTGGCAATTCAGGAAAATGCAGTCGGCCCACCCTTCTCTTTCCTGTCTAATTTTCGTTGCCTTGTCATAAAATTCTATTAAACCTGTGAGGCACGATTTACCATCTTTGAACCCATGTTGGTGGTGCGTTACAAAGTTATTTCCCTCCAGATGCTCTACGAACCTTTTCTTCACGATCTTCTCCATCACCTTGCATGGTATACAAGTTAAGGAAACTAGCCTGTAATTCAGTCCCTCTTGCCTGTCACCCTTTTTGTATATTGGGACCACGTTAGCTGTCTTCCAACTTTCTGGTAAGTCTCCTGTTTCCAGTGACCTGTTATACACCATAGAGAGTGACACACTTAGTGCTTCTGCACCTTCCTTTAGTATCCATGGTGAGATTCTATCTGGCCCAACAGCCTTTGTCACATCCAGCTCCAGCAGACACCTTTTGACCTCATCACTGGTGAGGTCAAATTCCTCCAAGGTTGCTTGGTTTGCCGCCTCCTCATTTAGTGCAGGGGCTTCTCCTTGTTCTATTGTGAAGACCTCCTGGAATCTCTTGTTGAGTTCTTCACACACCTCCTTGTCATTCTCTGTGTATCTGCTCTCCCCTTTCCGCAGCTTCATCACTTGTTCCTTCACTGCTGTTTCCCTCCTGATGTGGCTGTGGAGCAGCTTTGGTTGGGTGTTGGCTTTACTCACGATGTCATTTTCAAACTGTCTCTCTGCTTCTCTCCTCACTCTGAGGTACTCATTTCTGGCCCTCTGGTATCTCTCCCTGCTCTCTGGTGTTCTGTTATTTCTGTAGTTTCTCCATGTTCTTTTACTCAGTTGCTTTGCTACCTTACATTCCTGGTTGAACCATGGGTTTTTCTGTTGTTTTTCGTTTTTCTCCTTTTGGACGGGGATAAACCTGTCTGCAGCTTCCTGGCACTTCTGGGTGACAAAATCGATCATGACCTGCACATTCTGGTCTCTAAGTTCTGTTTCTCATGATATTCCTCTGAGGAAGTTCCTCATCTCGTCATATTTTCCTCTTCAGTAATTCAGTCTTTTTCCCTCTGTTCCCATCCTTGGATAGGTTATCCCTACCTCCACCAAGTACTCAAAGGTCAGTACACTGTGATCACTCATTCCTATGGGGGCTTCAACTTTGACTTCCCTTATTTCTGACTCATTTAGGGTGAATATCAAGTCGAGTCTAGCTGGTTCATCATTGCCTCTCACTCTTGTGGGTTCCTTGACATGCTGGCTCAGAAAATTCCTTGTTGCCACTTCCAAGAGTTTAGCTCTCCACGTATCTGCATCACCATGTGGGTCCCCATTTTCCCAGTCAATCGTTCCATGGTTGAAATCGCCCATGATTAAGAGTCTTGAGCCATTCTTGCAGGCAACCGAAGCTGCTCTCTCTATTATATTAATGGTTGCCATGTTGTTCCCTATCAAACTCCTGTCTAGGTCTTCTGTCATTTAGGGGAGGGTTGTAAATGACGGCCACTATTATCTTAGGTCCACCCACTGTTATAGTTCCTGTTATGTAAAACAGGAACAGCCCGGAATTTCCATCTCATCAAAACTCCAGTCCTTCCTTATCAGCAGGGCCACTCCTCCACCTCCTCTCCCTTCCCTCTCTTTCCTTACTATATAGTAGTCCTTTGGAAACACAGCATCTGTTATGACTCCTGACAATTTTGTTTCCGTTAGTCCTATTACATCTGGGTTTTCTTCTTGCACCCTTTCTGCCAGTTCACTTGCTTTATTGGTAATCCCATCAATGTTTGAGTACATTACCTTGAAGCTCACTTTCTTATATCCAATTTCACCCTCACTCCCCACAAGTGTAGGAGGTTGTTCTATGGTCATTGCTACTTGGGTAGGCTCCTCCTCCTGTGAGGTAGTTTCCAGGGGTTCAGGGGGAGGTGGAGTGGGGGATGGAGGGCTTAGGTCTTCCTCAGGCCTGCTTGGGGCAAGAAGAAGTCCTGGGGGTGAGGGGGCAGGTATTGCTTGGGGAAAGGGCACGCCCTCCTGCGGTGTAGTTGACAGGGGTATGGAGGGAGGTGGAGTGGGGGATAGAGGGCTTTGGTCTTGCTCAGGCCTTGCTGTGTGTGTGTGTGTGTGTGTGTGTGTGTGTGTGTGTGTGTGTTTACTAGTTGTGTATTTGCGGGGGTTGAGCTTTGCTCTTTCGGCCCGCCTCTCAACTGTCAATCAACTGTTTACTAACTACTATTTTTTTTTCCCCACACCACACACACACACACCCCAGGAAGCAGCCCGTGACAGCTGACTAACTCCCAGGTACCTATTTACTGCTAGGTAACAGGGGCACTTAGGGTGAAAGAAACTTTGCCCATTTGTTTTTGCCTAGTGCGGGAATCGAACCCGCGCCACAGAATTACGAGTCCTGCGCGCTATCCACCAGGCTACGAGGCCCCTGGTGTGTGTGTGTGTGTGTGTGTGTGTGTGTGTGTGTGTGTGTGTGTGTGTGTGTGTGTGTGTGTGTGTGTGTACAAGTGTTCATAGCCTAGTCTAATGCAGTCACCTTTTGTTTTAAAAACAAAGGTAATTTATAATTCATTAGCATGTTTCAGTTTATTATATTAGAATTTTTTTAATAGGGTATGGGATTAGGATAAGGATTATATACTTAATTTAAAGACCGTTATCTTTTCCACTTTATTATCAGATAATGTTCTGCAAAGGCAATAAATCACCATCCATCCATTCATCCACCTTAAACATATCTACTTTGACAAACATAACTTATAATTTATCAGAGATTGTTCTGCACACATCGTACATAGAATGACAGGACCAGACAAACATAACTTATAATTAACATAGATTAGTCTGCACACAGCATACATAGAATGACAGGAGCAGTGGAACAGTCAATCTCGGATCATTCTCCTCCTCCTATTCCTCTCCATAGTCACAGATTCCCGTTATATGCAATAGAAGCTTACATTTCGCTCTTCTTCTTCCTCTTCCTGTTATTACCAATAGCATTCCCGCTGCAATTACCAACAGCATTGACGTTACAATTACTATTTTTTTTTTTACTGTCTGGAATGGAAACACAATAGTCTGGCAATTTCCATTTTAAAGGTTTTTACATTTCTACCACTACCTTCTCCTTCTATAAACCCGCTTTCACTGCTAATGGACTTAATCACTGTCCCCGTGGCGCAGTGGTAAGACACTCTACCCGCGCTTCGAGAGTGATTTGGCCTGGATTCGTATCCCAGCCCGTCCTCCTAAGGAATCCTAACGTCAAGAAACTACCGTACTAAAGTGCCCTTACCCTAACCAATCAGAGGACACAAAACAAAAAACTGAACAGTATGTCAATTTCGCGAGCCGCTACTATTTTCCAGTAAGACAATTTTTGTCCTTAGGTAGAGTATACGTCAAAATGCTTCGTTGTATTAGAAGGATTGGTTGAGGAGGATTGACTAGGCGGCAAACCTTAACTGTAAGTGCCTGTTCACCCGTCAGTGAATGAGTACCTGTTTGGTAAACGATTTGGCCGGTCGTATTCCAGGGAAAATTAAGATTAAGGCCCCGTCCGAAACTCTATGCGTGTAAGTGGCTTTACAAAATTGTAAGAACTTTTGTATATATAAACAAAAAGCCAACTCTGTGTGCCACTCAATTTCTCACATATCACTTTCACAACATATTTTTCCTCCTACAAACTATTTCTGTCAAGCGTTGAGAAATTTAGTTATGACATGTCACAGTTGTGTATCTAGTCCGCGACCACCACACATAGCTATTAAGTCCATTAACAAATGTTTGTAAAGGAATTCATATCTCCATTGAATATTACATTTAAACCTGAAGGTCGTGACGTATGAATATCATGACGGGAACGTTTTCTTACATGAAAGATGACGTAGTAGAGAAAAGATAAGATGACAAGTAGAAGATGACATGATATGGAGAAGATAAGATGTCACCGAGAAGATGACATGATAGAGACGACATATTTTCCGAACAGTGCAAAGGAGAGGTCAAGGCTGGCTGAGCCATTGGTCACCTCCAGGTGATATCATTATGGGGGAAATCAAGGATCTTAAGTTCTCTACAGTGAAAATTAATAAAACTCAGGTCCGAGATGTATTTAGCTTTCCATCAAGTATTACTTACTAACACAATTATGTATCATTACAGACAAACACACAAGGTCCCTCTCTGCTCTGCTTCCCCTGACACCATTATAATCTTAGTTTTGCTTTTATTGTTCACAATCAACATCGTCAACTTCACCATAAACAACATCAACTTCACCATCAATAACATAAACTTCATCACAAACAACACCAACTTAATCATAAACAACATTAACTTCACCATAAACACATCAACTTCACTATCAACAACATCAACTTAACTATCAACATAAACTTCACTATCAACTTCACCATCAACAACATAAACTTCACCTTCAACGAATTCAAATTCAGCATCAACAACATAAACTTCAGCATCACTATCAACATCACCATCAATAACATGAAGTTCACCATCAATAGCATCAACTTCACCATCATCATTATCAACTTCACCATCAACAACATCAACAACACCATCAACTTAACTATCAACAACATCAACTTCATCATCAACTTAACCATCAACTTCACCATAAACAACATCAACATCACAATCAACAACATGAACTTCACCATTAACTTAACTATCAACACCATCAACTTCACAATCAACAACACAAACTTCACCATCAATTTCACAATGAACAATATCAACTTCACCATCAACAACATCAACTTCATCATCAACAACATCAAATTCACTATCAACTTCACTATCAACAACACCAACTTCACCACACCAACTTCACCATGAACTTCACAACACCAACTTCACCATCAACAACATTGTTACAGACTCGTCACCCTTGTCAGAGGGTAGAGTGGCAGTTCCAGCGTCATCTACGAGTCCGCACCCAAACTACCCAGGAATCCTACGTAATATGGACGATGCAATCTGGTGGTGGTTATCTAAAACTTGCAAGTGGCTAAAGATTCCTGCCTTGGTCAGCCAGAGGGAGCGTTGTGAGTGACCTCTGGTGAGGTGACGCATCATGACCAGCGCTACCTAGTGTGTGCTACAGAGCACAGTGCCAACTTCCCAGTGGGTTAGTGGTATTTCCTAGTTTCGCCAGTACCGACTAGGTCATTGATGACGTTTTTGTGTCCACAGAGGTGACGTCTGGAGGCGGCGGTACTGGAGGCGGCAGTTCATCTCATGCAATCCAGAGTCTCTCTACATGGTCCTGGAAACGATCAAGTAAGACGCCGCCGATGAAGCAGTGTGGTAGCTGCTAATGCTTTAGTGTTGAAAAGGTCGGAGTACCTTTAGGACTGGCTTATGGGAGACTGACAACAGGGAGGTGCCTGTTGAGTAATGCTGCTAGCTGGTCGCTAGAGACTGCTGCCTGGGGATCGCTACCCCTGTATTGGTTTGTGACCCCGATCAGCGTGTGGCTGAAGTACTCTGCCAGCAAGTAGCTGGAGAGCGGTCATTGGGGTACAGGCACCTCATGACACTGTCAGTGGGCTGGCCCACGTATAGGTGAACTCGCCGGTGTTCTTCCCAGTAAGGTTGGATACACTACTGGACAGTGAAGAAATACTGTGGATTAATGAACTCTGCACATGAGCACGTTTGATATCCTGAGCAAAAGGTTTGTACATCTTGGTCCTGTTAGACGGTGAGGTGGTTTATGGGATATTCACGCCCGTGCTACCTCTTGGTCCTGTTAGACGGTGAGGTGGTTTATGGGATATTCACGCCCGTGCTACCTCTTGGGTGGGTTAATCTTCATCAATCGGTAGAGTGATATTATATAGTTTTCCGCCATAGTTGATGGGATTCTCTTCTCCAGCAACATTATCATAAGATATCTTAGTAGGGGATCTTAAGGCAAGAATATCACTGAACAGATGATATATATGTGTAAAGTAGAGGTCTGTGATTCATGTCAGGCTTTTAGGATAATGTATCATCTAATGTTAATATTCTGCCTTTTTGTTTTGCCTTTGTTAGTCCCCATTTCACTTATGGAGTTGCGATATGGGAACAATTTTATAGGAAGAACATAAATTCCCTAAATGGGGGCAGATATTGAAGACTGATAACTCCAGGCATGAGGAACATTTGTAATGAAGAGAGAGAAAAAATCTTAATTTATTATATTATCCTCAAAACTTAACAGTAAAGGAGAAGCTGGCTGCAATATACATATTGATCAATGGCAACAGGCTGCACATATATTTGAGTAGTTGTGTTTATATGTAAACGTGACCAACCCGCAGGGACCAATATGTATTCTCTTGTTATACAATTCTTATGTTCTTGTGTCTCAAATTAAGTGGAGTTGAAGTTTACTAGACAAACTGCATCAAATTGGCTTTTGGAGTAGTTTGTGATATCTATGTTGGTGGTGATAAAGACAGGTTTACTGTTTAGTGGCTACCAGGATTAAGCCTCTAAACAATTTATGTGGATAAGCACCTCTATAGACTGGTTTGAGCCATTATTCTGTTGTATTGGGCTCGCTGATGCCTGATCTTCCTGTTCCTGTGCACTGCTTTTATTGTTTTCTGCTTGACTTGGGTTGTCGGAAATTCCGACTCGAAACTACGAACCCTTAACATTCCAATGCAAAATGGTTATGTTAGGAACATACTATTTATACTAACTCACTAATAATCATAAGATAATCATTAAACGAACATTGTTTAGTGGCTTTTCAGAGAAAATGGGATGTTGCCACTTAAGCAACTCCGCTATTTATGCACAATATATATGTTGTGAACATATAAAACTTAGTCTAAAGGTTTTATATATATGTTAAAAAGTTCTCTTTAGAACTGGACATAACTAAATAACAAATTTAAGGTCTCCTTCTCTAAATCGATAATGACGAAATGTGAACCATGCTGATGGTTGCACCCGCAGCAGAGTCGGTGGAGGCAGACGCCATACGACGCCATTGTGGGCATGGACGTCCAGGCGCTAACACGTACCAGCTTGGGAAGTATTGTACCCGGTCTACTAGTATAATATAACAATTATCTTGGCCAAGTATTTTTGTGTATTTTGTAGTCCAGTTATAATATGTGCAAACCACCCGGAATGGGTAAGCTCTTGTTCCCTAATATGTATTTCTTCCCTTGATAAATGCTGTGTGTAGTCCGTGTGTAGTAACTCGGCAGATGGAGTTCGAGGGAGGAAGTAGTAACATCGACTCTACCTATGGCAACACGAGACATTCATGGTGGCCATTAGGGGCCCATCTTAACGAGGTTCCATCTACGTGACTTACTGATGCCTTATCAACTCCTTAGATAAGAAATTGTTATATTTAACTAACTCATTTAACGATGGAATTAATATCCAGTAGTTTATTACCTCTTCCCTCTGACGGTGTGATAGACCACATACATATATCCCCCAAACTTGTGAGTAGGATAACACCAAGCAGGATCATCTTTAATTACACTCCAATTTGCAAAATCCAGTCCACTCTTAAATATACAGTCCATTCTAATTAATAACAATAAGTTAAATAAATTAATAATTTAATTGTAAATTAATAAATTCCTGCGGGGGAAAATTTCCCACACGTGTTGCTTTCTGGTCTTCTTGAAGCATTTTCTTGTTTTGCTTTGCTCATTTTCTTTACTTCGTCTTTATCCTTCTTTGACATGTAATTACTAATGAATACCATATGGTAAGTCCCTCGGTCCAACCAGTATACACTTCACTCATGCATTATTCTGAAAGACTGCTTTCACTGGTCGATTGCTTCCTTTTCGGAACCTACCAAGCCTATAGTAATGCTCTATTTCCTTCCTTGCTCTCTAGCCTGATTCTCGAGAGGATTCTTGTAATTTCGTTCTGGTTACCTCTTCTCCTTTGCCATATGTCCCACTGTAGCTTTGTCAGTATATTGATTATCACTGACTTCTCCCTCTCCAGCTCCTGTCTTGCACTTCTTGCAACATTTTACAGTATCTATTACTGTTGCTTTAATGGTATGTTTACCCTTCTGATTCCTTAGCTCCCTCAACAAATGTTTTGTCAGGTCTCATTCCCCATTTATCTGTTATATTCACAATGTTCTTTATTCGTTGTTCTGTTTCCCCTCTTGCCTTCTCTGCTGCCTTCCTCCCCTTTTCCACTGACTATATTCAAGCCTGAAGCCCACTTGCACATTTTCCTCTCTTTTGAGGTTTATTTCCCTCATCTCCTCTAAATCCTTTAAGGTAACAACTCTGAGTTCCGCACTCATGTTAAGGTCTTCAATAAGGTCCACAATGACCTTCTCCAGTCCCTCTGCCTTCTCTCTCTCGATCCCTTAATGGGATTTCCTGTGACTGTTCTCCAAGTGAAGCTGTCCATAATTGTAGCTCTCCTCTCACCATCTCACTTGACTTTCTCTCCTCCTCCACAGCATCGTGGGTACACAATTGGCCCCGAGGGACGACATCCCCGAGGGTACACTATTGACCCCGAGGGACGCCATCCCCGAGGGTACACTCTTGGCCCCGAGGGACGACATCCCCGAGGGTACAGTATTGGCCCCGAGGGTACACTATAGGCCCCGAGGGACGACATCCCCGGGGGAACACTATTGGCCCCGAGGGACGACATCCCCGAGGGTACACTATTGACCCCGAGGGACAACATCCCCGAGGGTACACTATTGGCCCCGAGGGACGACATCCCCGAGGGTACACTATTGGCCCCGAGGGACGACATCCCCCGGGGTACACTATTGGCCCCGAGGGACGACATCCCCGGGGTACACTATTGGCCCCGAGGGACGACATCCCCGAGGGTACACTATTGGCCCCGAGGGACGACATCCGCGAGGGTACACTATTGGCCCCGAGGGACGACATCCCCGAGGGTACACTATTGGCCCTGAAGGACAACATTCTTGAGGGTACAGAAGGTTACAGAGCTGAAGATGATCATATATAATTCAACAAACATATTATAATGTACCGAGCAAAACCTTTGTGACCAGTTGAGTGGGAGGTTTCTGGGGCGTGTTGAGGCAGGTCAGACATGATATAATTGAAGGAAATTCTTGCGTGTGGTCACTTTCTTTTGTCGTGTATTACAGTAAATGGTTTGTTTGCTTCTTCATATTGTTGCGGGCAGTAACACCTAGTTCACTCTCAGAGTGATCCGAGGTAATAAATACCTGTGTTGTGATTGTTTCATATGCATATTATTTTTATATATTTATATCACAAACTGCTGATTGTACACAAGGACCAGAACACCTGTAGAGTGAACACAAGAGCAGAGACGAAGAAGATAGAGGGAGTGTGCTGGAGCAGTGGGTGTGCTGGAGCAGTGGGTGTGCTGGAGCAGTGGGTGTGCTGGAGCAGTGGGTTTGCTGGAACAGAGAGTGTGCTGGAGCAGTGGGTTTGCTGGAGCAGTGGGTGTACTGGTGCAGTGAGTGTGCTGGAGCAGTGGGTGTGCTGGAGCATTGGGTGTGCTGGAGCAGTGTGTGTGCTGGAGCAGTGGGTGTGCTGGAACAGAGAGTGTGCTGGAGCAGTGGGTGTGCTGGAACAGAGAGTGTGCTGGAGCAGTGGGTGTGCTGGAACAGAGAGTGTGCTGGAGCAGTGGGTGTGCTGGAACAGAGAGTGTGCTGGAGCAGTGGGTGTGCTGGAACAGAGAGTGTGCTGGAGCAGTGGGTGTGCTGGAGCAGTGGGTGTGCTGGAGCAGTGGGTGTGCTGGAGCAGTGGGTGTGCTAGAACAGAGAGTGTGCTGGAGCAGTGGGTGTGCTGGAACAGAGAGTGTGCTGGAACAGAGAGTGTGCTGGAGCAGTGGGTGTGCTGGAGCAGTGGGTGTGCTGGAGCAGTGGGTGTGCTGGAGCAGTGGGTGTGCTGGAGCAGTGGGTGTGCTGGAGCAGTGGGTGTGCTGGAGCAGTGGGTGTGCTAGAACAGAGAGTGTGCTGGAGCAGTGGGTGTGCTGGAGCAGTGGGTGTGCTGGAGCAGTGAGTGTGCTGGAACAGAGAGTGTGCTGGAACAGAGAGTGTGCTGGAACAGAGAGTGTGCTGGAGCAGTGGGTGTGCTGGAGCAGTGTGTGTGCTGGAGCAGTGTGTGTGCTGGAGCAGTGTGTGTGCTGGAGCAGTGTGTGTGCTGGAGCAGTGTGTGTGCTGGAGCAGTGTGTGTGCTGGAGCAGTGTGTGTGCTGGAGCAGTGTGTGTGCTGGAGCAGTGTGTGTGCTGGAGCAGTGGGTGTGCTGGAGCAGTGGGTGTGCTGGAACAGTGGGTGTGCTGGAGCAGTGGGTGTGCTGGAGCAGTGGGTGTGCTGGAACAGAGAGTGTGCTGGAGCAGTGGGTGTGCTGGAGCAGTGAGTGTGCTGGAGCAGTGGGTGTGCTGGAGCAGTGGGTGTGCTGGAGCAGTGGGTGTGCTGGAGCAGTATGTGTGCTGGAGCAGTGGGTGTGCTGGAGCAGAGAGTGTGCTGGAGCAGTGGGTGTGCTGGAGCAGAGAGTGTGCTGGAGCAGTGGGTGTGTTGGAGCAGAGGGTGTGCTGGAACAGTGGGTGTGCTGGAGCAGTGGGTGTGCTGGTGCAGAGAGTGTGCTGGAGCAGTGGGTGTGCTGGAGCAGTATGTGTGCGGGAGCAGTGGGTGTGCTGGTGCAGAGAGTGTGCTGGAGCAGTGGGTGTGCTGGAGCAGTGGGTGTGCTGGAGCAGTGGGTGTGCTGGAGCAGAGAGTGTGCAGGAGCAGTGGGTGTGCTGGAGCAGTGGGTGTGCTGGAGGAGTGGGTGTGCTGGAACATAGTGTGTGCTGGAGCAGTATGTGTGCTGGAGCAGTGGGTGTGCTGGAGCAGTGGGTGTGCTGGAGCAGTGGGTGTGCTGGAGCAGTGGGTGTGCTGGAGCAGTGGGTGTGCTGGAGCAGTGGGTGTGCTGGAGCAGTGGGTGTGCTGGAACAGTGGGTGTGCTGGAGCAGTGGGTGTGCTGGTGCAGAGAGTGTGCTGGAGCAGAGAGTGTGCTGGAGAAGTGGGTGTGCTGGAGCAGTGGGTGTGCTGGAGCAGTGGGTGTGCTGGTGCAGAGAGTGTGCTGGAGCAGTGGGTGTGCTGGAGCAGTGGGTGTGCTGGAGCAGTGGGTGTGCTGGAGCAGTGGGTGTGCTGGAACAGTGGGTGTGCTGGAGCAGTGGGTGTGCTGGAGCAGTGGGTGTGCTGGTGCAGAGAGTGTGCTGGAGCAGAGAGTGTGCTGGAGCAGTGGGTGTGCTGTAGCAGTACGTGTGCTGAAGCAGTGGGTGTGCTGGAGCAGAGAGTGTGCTGGAGCAGTGGGTGTGCTGGAGCAGAGAGTGTGCTGGAGCAGTGGGTGTGCTGGAGCAGAGAGTGTGCTGGAGCAGTGGGTGTGCTGGAACAGTGGGTGTGCTGGAGCAGTGGGTGTGCTGGTGCAGAGAGTGTGCTGGAGCAGTGGGTGTGCTGGAGCAGTGGGTGTGCTGGAGCAGTGGGTGTGCTGGTGCAGAGAGTGTGCTGGAGCAGTGGGTGTGCTGGAGCAGTGGGTGTGCTGGAGCAGTGAGTGTGCTGGTGCAGAGACTGTGCAAGAGCAGTGGGTGTACTGGATAAGTGGGTGTGCTGGAGCAGAGAGTGTGCTGGAGTAGTGGGTGTGCTGGAGCAGAGAGTGTGCTGGAGCAGAGAGTGTGCTGGAGCAGAGAGTGTGCTGGAGCAGTGGGTGTGCTGGAGCAGTGAGTCTGCTGGATCAGTGGGTGTGCTGGCGCAAAGAGTGTGCTGGAGCAGTGGGTGTGCTGGAGCAGTGGGTGTGCTGGAGCAGAGAGTGTGCTGGAGCAGTATGTGTGCTGGAGCAGTGGGTGTGCTGGAGCAGTGGGTGTGCTGGAGCAGTGGGTGTGCTGGAGCAGTGGGTGTGCTGAAGCAGTGGGAGTGCTGGAGCAGTGGGTGTGCTGGAGCAGTGGGTGTGCTGTAGCAGTGGGTGTGCTGGAGCAGTGGGTGTGCTGGAGCAGAGAGTGTGCTGGAGCAGTGGGTGTGCTGGAGCAGAGAGTGTGCTGGAGCAGAGAGTGTGCTGGAGCAGAGAGTGTGCTGGAGCAGTGGGTGTGTTGGAGCAGTGGGTGTGCTGGAACAGTGGGTGTGCTGGAGCAGTGGGTGTGCTGGTGCAGAGAGTGTGCTGGAGCAGTGGGTGTGCTGGAGCAGTGGGTGTGCTGGAGCAGTGGGTGTGCTGGTGCAGAGAGTGTGCTGGAGCAGTGGGTGTGCTGGAGCAGTGGGTGTGCTGGAGCAGTGAGTGTGCTGGTGCAGAGACTGTGCAAGAGCAGTGGGTGTACTGGATCAGTGGGTGTGCTGGAGCAGAGAGTGTGATGGAGCAGTGGGTGTGCTGGTGCAGAGAGTGTGCTGGAACAGAGAGTGTGCTGGAACAGAGAGTGTGCTGGAGCAGTGGGTGTGCTGGAGCAGTGTGTGTGCTGGAGCAGTGTGTGTGCTGGAGCAGTGTGTGTGCTGGAGCAGTGTGTGTGCTGGAGCAGTGTGTGTGCTGGAGCAGTGTGTGTGCTGGAGCAGTGTGTGTGCTGGAGCAGTGGGTGTGCTGGAGCAGTGGGTGTGCTGGAGCAGTGGGTGTGCTGGAGCAGTGGGTGTGCTGAAGCAGTGGGAGTGCTGGAGCAGTGGGTGTGCTGGAGCAGTGGGTGTGCTGTAGCAGTGGGTGTGCTGAAGCAGTGGGTGTGCTGGAGCAGAGAGTGTGCTGGAGCAGTGGGTGTGCTGGAGCAGAGAGTGTGCTGGAGCAGAGAGTGTGCTGGAGCAGTGGGTGTGCTGGAGCAGTGGGTGTGCTGGAGCAGTGGGTGTGCTAGAACAGAGAGTGTGCTGGAGCAGTGGGTGTGCTGGAACAGAGAGTGTGCTGGAACAGAGAGTGTGCTGGAGCAGTGGGTGTGCTGGAGCAGTGGGTGTGCTGGAGCAGTGGGTGTGCTGGAGCAGTGGGTGTGCTGGAGCAGTGGGTGTGCTGGAGCAGTGGGTGTGCTGGAGCAGTGGGTGTGCTAGAACAGAGAGTGTGCTGGAGCAGTGGGTGTGCTGGAGCAGTGGGTGTGCTGGAGCAGTGAGTGTGCTGGAACAGAGAGTGTGCTGGAACAGAGAGTGTGCTGGAACAGAGAGTGTGCTGGAGCAGTGGGTGTGCTGGAGCAGTGTGTGTGCTGGAGCAGTGTGTGTGCTGGAGCAGTGTGTGTGCTGGAGCAGTGTGTGTGCTGGAGCAGTGTGTGTGCTGGAGCAGTGTGTGTGCTGGAGCAGTGTGTGTGCTGGAGCAGTGTGTGTGCTGGAGCAGTGTGTGTGCTGGAGCAGTGTGTGTGCTGGAGCAGTGTGTGTGCTGGAGCAGTGGGTGTGCTGGAGCAGTGGGTGTGCTGGAACAGTGGGTGTGCTGGAGCAGTGGGTGTGCTGGAGCAGTGGGTGTGCTGGAACAGAGAGTGTGCTGGAGCAGTGGGTGTGCTGGAGCAGTGAGTGTGCTGGAGCAGTGGGTGTGCTGGAGCAGTGGGTGTGCTGGAGCAGTGGGTGTGCTGGAGCAGTATGTGTGCTGGAGCAGTGGGTGTGCTGGAGCAGAGAGTGTGCTGGAGCAGTGGGTGTGCTGGAGCAGAGAGTGTGCTGGAGCAGTGGGTGTGTTGGAGCAGAGGGTGTGCTGGAACAGTGGGTGTGCTGGAGCAGTGGGTGTGCTGGTGCAGAGAGTGTGCTGGAGCAGTGGGTGTGCTGGAGCAGTATGTGTGCGGGAGCAGTGGGTGTGCTGGTGCAGAGAGTGTGCTGGAGCAGTGGGTGTGCTGGAGCAGTGGGTGTGCTGGAGCAGTGGGTGTGCTGGAGCAGAGAGTGTGCAGGAGCAGTGGGTGTGCTGGAGCAGTGGGTGTGCTGGAGGAGTGGGTGTGCTGGAACATAGTGTGTGCTGGAGCAGTATGTGTGCTGGAGCAGTGGGTGTGCTGGAGCAGTGGGTGTGCTGGAGCAGTGGGTGTGCTGGAGCAGTGGGTGTGCTGGAGCAGTGGGTGTGCTGGAGCAGTGGGTGTGCTGGAGCAGTGGGTGTGCTGGAACAGTGGGTGTGCTGGAGCAGTGGGTGTGCTGGTGCAGAGAGTGTGCTGGAGCAGAGAGTGTGCTGGAGAAGTGGGTGTGCTGGAGCAGTGGGTGTGCTGGAGCAGTGGGTGTGCTGGTGCAGAGAGTGTGCTGGAGCAGTGGGTGTGCTGGAGCAGTGGGTGTGCTGGAGCAGTGGGTGTGCTGGAGCAGTGGGTGTGCTGGAACAGTGGGTGTGCTGGAGCAGTGGGTGTGCTGGAGCAGTGGGTGTGCTGGTGCAGAGAGTGTGCTGGAGCAGAGAGTGTGCTGGAGCAGTGGGTGTGCTGTAGCAGTACGTGTGCTGAAGCAGTGGGTGTGCTGGAGCAGAGAGTGTGCTGGAGCAGTGGGTGTGCTGGAGCAGAGAGTGTGCTGGAGCAGTGGGTGTGCTGGAGCAGAGAGTGTGCTGGAGCAGTGGGTGTGCTGGAACAGTGGGTGTGCTGGAGCAGTGGGTGTGCTGGTGCAGAGAGTGTGCTGGAGCAGTGGGTGTGCTGGAGCAGTGGGTGTGCTGGAGCAGTGGGTGTGCTGGTGCAGAGAGTGTGCTGGAGCAGTGGGTGTGCTGGAGCAGTGGGTGTGCTGGAGCAGTGAGTGTGCTGGTGCAGAGACTGTGCAAGAGCAGTGGGTGTACTGGATAAGTGGGTGTGCTGGAGCAGAGAGTGTGCTGGAGTAGTGGGTGTGCTGGAGCAGAGAGTGTGCTGGAGCAGAGAGTGTGCTGGAGCAGAGAGTGTGCTGGAGCAGTGGGTGTGCTGGAGCAGTGAGTCTGCTGGATCAGTGGGTGTGCTGGAGCAAAGAGTGTGCTGGAGCAGTGGGTGTGCTGGAGCAGTGGGTGTGCTGGAGCAGAGAGTGTGCTGGAGCAGTATGTGTGCTGGAGCAGTGGGTGTGCTGGAGCAGTGGGTGTGCTGGAGCAGTGGGTGTGCTGGAGCAGTGGGTGTGCTGAAGCAGTGGGAGTGCTGGAGCAGTGGGTGTGCTGGAGCAGTGGGTGTGCTGTAGCAGTGGGTGTGCTGAAGCAGTGGGTGTGCTGGAGCAGAGAGTGTGCTGGAGCAGTGGGTGTGCTGGAGCAGAGAGTGTGCTGGAGCAGAGAGTGTGCTGGAGCAGAGAGTGTGCTGGAGCAGTGGGTGTGTTGGAGCAGTGGGTGTGCTGGAACAGTGGGTGTGCTGGAGCAGTGGGTGTGCTGGTGCAGAGAGTGTGCTGGAGCAGTGGGTGTGCTGGAGCAGTGGGTGTGCTGGAGCAGTGGGTGTGCTGGTGCAGAGAGTGTGCTGGAGCAGTGGGTGTGCTGGAGCAGTGGGTGTGCTGGAGCAGTGAGTGTGCTGGTGCAGAGACTGTGCAAGAGCAGTGGGTGTACTGGATCAGTGGGTGTGCTGGAGCAGAGAGTGTGCTGGAGCAGTGGGTGTGCTGGTGCAGAGAGTGTGCTGGAGCAGTGGGTGTGCTGGAGCAGTGAGTGTGCTGGATCAGTGGGTGTGCTGGAGCAGAGAGTGTGCTGGAGCAGTGAGTGTGCTGGAGCAGTGGGTGTGCTGGAGCAGAGAGTGTGCTGGAGCAGTGGGTGTGCTGGAGCAGTGGGTGTGCTGGAGCAGTGTGTGTGCTGGATCAGTGGGTGTGCTGGAGCAGAGAGTGTGCTGGAGCAGAGAGTGTGTTGGAGCAGTGGGTGTGCTGGAGCAGTGGGTGTGCTGGTGCAGAGGGTGTGCTGGAGCAGAGGGTGTGCTGGAGCAGTGGGTGTGCTGGAGCAGTGGGTGTGCTGGAGCAGTGGGTGTGCTGGAGCAGTGGGTGTGCTGGAACAGTGGGTGTGCTGGTGCAGAGAGTGTGCTGGAGCAGAGAGTGTGCTGGAGCAGAGAGTGTGCTGGAGCAGAGAGTGTGCTGGAGCAGTGGGTGTGCTGGAGCAGTGGGTGTGCTGGAGCAGTGGGTGTGCTGGAGCAGTGGGTGTGCTGGAGCAGTGGGTGTGCTGGAGCAGTGGGTGTGCTGTAGCAGTGGGTGTGCTGGAGCAGTGGGTGTGCAGGAGCAGTGGGTGTGCTGGAGCAGTGGGTGTGCTGGAGCAGTGGGTGTGCTGGAGCAGTGGGTGTGCTGGTGCAGAGAGTGTGCTGGAGCAGAGAGTGTGCTGGAGCAGTGGGTGTGCTGGAGCAGAGAGTGTGCTGGAGCAGTGAGTGTGCTGGAGCAGTGGGTGTGCTGGAGCAGAGAGTGTGCTGGAGCAGAGAGTGTGCTGGAGCAGTGGATGTGCTGGAGCAGTGAGTGTGCTGGATCAGTGGGTGTGCTGGAGCAGAGATTGTGCTGGAGCAGTGGGTGTGCTGGAGCAGAGAGTGTGCTGGAGCAGTGAGTGTGCTGGAGCAGTGGGTGTGCTGGAGCAGAGAGTGTGCTGGAGCAGAGAGTGTGCTGGAGCAGTGGATGTGCTGGAGCAGTGAGTGTGCTGGATCAGTGGGTGTGCTGGAGCAGAGATTGTGCTGGAGCAGTGGGTGTGCTGGAGCAGTGGGTGTGCTGGAGCAGTGGGTGTGCTGGAGCAGTGGGTGTGCTGGAGCAGTGGGTGTGCTGGAGCAGTGGGTGTGCTGGAGCAGTGGGTGTGCTGGAGCAGTGAGTGTGCTGGATCAATGGGTGTGCTGGAGCAGAGAGTGTGCTGGAGCAGTGGGTGTGCTGGAGCAGTGGGTGTGCTGGAGCAGTGGGTGTGCTGGAGCAGTGGGTGTGCTGGAGCAGTGGGTGTGCTGGAGCAGTGGGTGTGCTGGAGCAGAGAGTGTGCTGGAGCAGTGGGTGTGCTGGAGCAGTGGGTGTGCTGGAGCAGTGGGTGTGCTGGAGCAGTGGGTGTGCTGGAGCAGTGGGTGTGCTGGAGCAGTGGGTGTGCTGGAGCAGTGGGTGTGCTGGAGCAGTGGGTGTGCTGGAGCAGTGGGTGTGCTGGAGCAGTGGGTGTGCTGGAGCAGTGGGTGTGCTGGAGCAGTGGGTGTGCTGGAGCAGTGGGTGTGCTGGAGCAGTGGGTGTGCTGGAGCAGTGGGTGTGCTGGAACATAGAGTGTGCTGGAGCAGTGGGTGTGCTGGAGCAGTGGGTGTGCTGGAGCAGAGAGTGTGCTGGAACATAGAGTGTGCTGGAGCAGTATGTGTGCTGGAGCAGTGGGTGTGCTGGAGCAGTGGGTGTGCTGGAGCAGTGGGTGTGCTGGAGCAGTGGGTGTGCTGGAGCAGTGGGTGTGCTGGAGCAGTGGGTGTGCTGGAGCAGTGGGTGTGCTGGAGCAGTGGGTGTGCTGGAGCAGTGGGTGTGCTGGAGCAGTGGGTGTGCTGGAGCAGTGGGTGTGCTGGAGCAGTGGGTGTGCTGGAGCAGAGATTGTGCTGGAGCAGTGGGTGTGCTGGAGCAGTGGGTGTGCTGGAGCAGTGTGTGTGTGCTGGATCAGTGGGTGTGCTGGAGCAGAGAGTGTGCTGGAGCAGAGAGTGTGCTGGAGCAGTGGGTGTGCTGGAGCAGAGAGTGTGCTGGAGCAGTGGGTGTGCTGGAGCAGTGGGTGTGCTGGAGCAGAGAGTGTGCTGGAACATAGAGTGTGCTGGAGCAGTATGTGTGCTGGAGCAGTGGGTGTGCTGGAGCAGTGGGTGTGCTGGAGCAGTGGGTGTGCTGGAGCAGTGGGTGTGCTGGAGCAGTGGGTGTGCTGGAGCAGTGGGTGTGCTGGAGCAGTGGGTGTGCTGGAGCAGTGGGTGTGCTGGAGCAGAGTGTGTGCTGGAGCAGTGGGTGTGCTGGAGCAGTGGGTGTGCTGGAGCAGTGGGTGTGCTGGAGCAGAGATTGTGCTGGAGCAGTGGGTGTGCTGGAGCAGTGGGTGTGCTGGAGCAGTGTGTGTGTGCTGGATCAGTGGGTGTGCTGGAGCAGAGAGTGTGCTGGAGCAGAGAGTGTGCTGGAGCAGTGGGTGTGCTGGAGCAGAGAGTGTGCTGGAGCAGTGGGTGTGCTGGAGCAGTGGGTGTGCTGGAGCAGTGAGTGTGCTGGAGCAGTGGGTGTGCTGGAGCAGAGAGTGTGCTGGAGCAGTGGGTGTGCTGGAGCAGTGGGTGTGCTGGAGCAGTGAGTGTGCTGGAGCAGTGGGTGTGCTGGAGCAGTGGGTGTGCTGGAGCAGTGGGGGTGCTGGAGCAGTGGGGGTGCTGGAGCAGTGGGTGTGCTGGAGCAGTGGGTGTGCTGGAACATAGTGTGCTGCAGCAGTGGGTGTGCTGGAGCAGTGGGTGTGCTGGAGGAGTGGGTGTGCTGGAACATAGTGTGCTGGAGCAGTATGTGTGCTGGAGCCGTGGGTGTGCTGGAGCAGTGGGTGTGCTGGAGCAGTGGGTGTGCTGGAGCAGTGGGTGTGCTGGAGCAGTGGGTGTGCTGGAGCAGTGGGTGTGCTGGAGCAGTGGGTGTGCTGGAGCACTGGGTGTGCTGGTGCAGAGAGTGTGCTGGAGCAGAGTGTGCAGGAGCAGTGGGTGTGCTGGAGCAGTGGGTGTGCTGGAGGAGTGGGTGTGCTGGAACATAGTGTGTGCTGGAGCAGTATGTGTGCTGGAGCAGTGGGTGTGCTGGAGCAGTGGGTGTGCTGGAGCAGTGGGTGTGCTGGAACATAGAGTGTGCTGGAGCAGTGGGTGTGCTGGAGCGTGTGCTGGTGCAGAGAGTGTGCTGGAGCAGTGGGTGTGCTGGAGCAGTGGGTGTGCTGGAGCAGTGGGTGTGCTGGAGCAGTGGGTGTGCTGGAGCAGTGGGTGTGCTGGAGCAGTGGGAGTGCTGGAGCAGTGGGTGTGCTGGAGCAGTGGGTGTGCTGTAGCAGTGGGTGTGCTGAAGCAGTGGGTGTGCTGGAGCAGAGAGTGTGCTGGAGCAGTGGGTGTGCTGGAGCAGAGAGTGTGCTGGAGCAGTGGGTGTGCTGGAGCAGAGAGTGTGCTGGAGCAGTGGGTGTGTTGGAGCAGTGGGTGTGCTGGAACAGTGGGTGTGCTGGAGCAGTGGGTGTGCTGGTGCAGAGAGTGTGCTGGAGCAGTGGGTGTGCTGGAGCAGTGGGTGTGCTGGAGCAGTGGGTGTGCTGGTGCAGAGAGTGTGCTGGAGCAGTGGGTGTGCTGGAGCAGTGGGTGTGCTGGAGCAGTGAGTGTGCTGGTGCAGAGACTGTGCAAGAGCAGTGGGTGTACTGGATCAGTGGGTGTGCTGGAGCAGAGAGTCTGCTGGAGCAGTGGGTGTGCTGGAACAGAGAGTGTGCTGGAGCAGTGGGTGTGTTGGAGCACTGGGAGTGATGGAGCAGTGGGTGTGCTGGAGCAGTGGGTGTGCTGGAGCAGTGGGTGTGCTGGTGCAGAGAGTGTGCTGGAGCAGAGAGTGTGCTGGAGCAGTGGGTGTGCTGGAGCAGTGAGTGTGCTGGATCAGTGGGTGTGCTGGAGCAGAGAGTGTGCTGGAGCAGTGGGTATGCTGGAGCAGTGAGTGTGCTGGATCAGTGGGTGTGCTGGAGCAAAGAGTGTGCTGGAGCAGTGGGTGTGCTGGAGCAGTGGGTGTGCTGGAGCAGTGTGTGTGCTGGAGCAGTGTGTGTGCTGGATCAGTGGGTGTGCTGGAGCAGAGAGTGTGCTGGAGCAGAGAGTGTGCTGGAGCAGTGGGTGTGCTGGAGCAGTGGGTGTGCTGGTGCAGAGAGTGTGCTGGAGCAGAGGGTGTGCTGGAGCAGAGGGTGTGCTGGAGCAGTGGGTGTGCTGGAGCAGTGGGTGTGCTGGAGAAGTGGGTGTGCTGGAACAGTGGGTGTGCTGGAGCAGTGAGTGTGCTGGATCAGTGGCTGTGCTGGAGCAGAGAGTGTGCTGGAGCAGTGGGTGTGCTGGAGCAGTGTGTGTGCTGGATCAGTGGGTGTGCTGGAGCAGAGAGTGTGCTGGAGCAGTGGGTGTGCTGGAGCAGTGAGTGTGCTGGAGCAGTGAGTGTGCTGGAGCAGTGGGTGTGCTGGAGCAGTGGGTGTGCTGGAGCAGTGGGTGTGCTGGAGCAGTGGGTGTGCTGGAGCAGTGGGTGTGCTGGAGCAGTGGGTGTGCTGGAGCAGTGGGTGTGCTGGAGCAGTGGGTGTGCTGGAGCAGTGGGTGTGCTGGAGCAGTGGGTGTGCTAGAACATAGAGTGTGCTGGAGCAGTGGGTGTGCTGGAGGAGTGGGTGTGCTGGAACATAGAGTGTGCTGGAGCAGTATGTGTGCTGGAGCAGTGGGTGTGCTGGAGCAGTGGGTGTGCTGGAACATAGTGTGCTGGAGCAGTGGGTGTGCTGGAGCAGTGGGTGTGCTGGAGCAGTGGGTGTGCTGGAGCAGTGGGTGTGCTGGAGCAGTGGGTGTGCTGGAGCAGTGGGTGTGCTAGAACATAGAGTGTGCTGGAGCAGTGGGTGTGCTGGAGGAGTGGGTGTGCTGGAACATAGAGTGTGCTGGAGCAGTATGTGTGCTGGAGCAGTGGGTGTGCTGGAGCAGTGGGTGTGCTGGAACATAGTGTGCTGGAGCAGTGGGTGTGCTGGTGCAGTGGGTGTGCTGGAGCAGTGGGTGTGCTGGAGCAGTGGGTGTGCTGGAGCAGTGGGTGTGCTGGAGCAGTGGGTGTGCTGGAGCAGTGGGTGTGCTGGAGCAGTGGGTGTGCTGGAACATAGAGTGTGCTGGAGCAGTGGGTGTGCTGGAGCAGTGGGTGTGCTGGAGCAGTGGGTGTGCTGGAGCAGTGGGTGTGCTGGAACATAGAGTGTGCTGGAGCAGTGGGTGTGCTGGAGCAGTGGGTGTGCTGGAGCAGTGGGTGTGCTGGTGCAGAGAGTGTGCTGGAGCAGAGAGTGTGCAGGAGCAGTGGGTGTGCTTGAGCAGTGGGTGTGCTGGAACAGTGGGTGTGCTGGAGCAGTGGGTGTGCTGGAGCAGTGGGTGTACTGGAACAGAGTGTGTGCTGGAGCAGTGGGTGTGCTGGAACAGAGAGTTTGCTGGAGCAGTGTGTGTGCTGGAGCAGTGGGTTTGCTGGAGCAGTGGGTGTGCTGAAGCAGTGGGAGTGCTGGAGCAGTGAGTGTGCTGGAACAGTGGGTTTGCTGGAGCAGAGGGTGTGCTGGAGCAGTGGGTGTGCTGTAGCATTGGGTGTGCTGGAGCAGAGAGTGTGCTGGAACAGTGGGTGTGCTGGAGCAGTGGGTGTACTGGAACAGAGAGTGTGCTGGAGCAGTGGGTGTGATAGAGCAGTGGGTGTGCTGTAGGGTGTGCTAGAGCAGAGAGTGTGCTGGAGCAGAGAGTGTGCTGGAGCAGTGGGTGTGCTGGAGCAGTGGGTGTGCTGGAGCAGTGGGTGTGCTGGAGCAGTGGGTGTGCTGGAGCAGTGAGTGTGCTGGAGCAGTGGGTGTGCTGGAGCTGGTGGTGTACAATTTAGTGACAAAATTGTTCAATATTGTTCATTTTGGGGTAACGTCTGGCTAGTTCTTGTGTAACAGGTAGGCGGCGGGGAATGGATGGTCACTGTTGTGTTATGGGGGGGGGGTTGCCAGGGGTCACTGTTGTGTTATGGGTGGGGAGTTGCCAGGGGTCACTATTGTGTTATGGGGGGGGTTGCCAGGGGTCACTGTTGTGTTATGGGTGGGGGGTTGCCAGGGGTCACTGTGTTGTGTTATGGGAAGGGGGTTGCCAGGGGTCACTGTTGTGTTATGGGTGGGGGTTGCCAGGGGTCACTGTTGTGTTATGGGTGGGGGGTTGCCAGGGGTCACTGTGTTGTGTTGTGGGTGGGGGGTTGCCAGGGGTCACTGTTGTGTTATGGGTGGGGGGTTGCCAGGGGTCACTGTTGTGTTATGGGTGGGTGGTTGCCAGGGGTCACTGTGTTGTGTTATGGGTGGGGGGTTGCCAGGGGTCACTGTGTTGTGTTATGGGTGGGGGGTTGCCTGGGGTCACTGTGTTGTGTTATGGGTGGGGGGTTGCCAAGGGTCACTGTTGTGTTATGGGTGGGGGGTTGCCAGGGGTCACTGTTGTGTTATGGGTGGGGGGTTGCCAGGGGTCACTGTGTAGTGTTATGGGTGGGGGGTTGCCAGGGGTCACTGTGTTGTGTTATGGGTGGGGGGTTGCCTGGGGTCACTGTTGTGTTATGGGTGGGGGTTGCCAGGGGGTCACTGTTGTGTTATGGGAGGGGGGTTGCCAGGGGTCACTGTTATGTTATGGATGGAGGGTTGCCAAGAGTCAGTCTTGTGTTATTGGTGGGGGTTGTCAGGGGTCACTGTTGTGTTATTGGTGGGGGTTGCCAGGGGTCACTGTTGTGTTATGGGTGGGGGTTGCCAGGGGTCACTGTTGTGTTATGGGTGGGGGGTTGCCAGGGGTCACTGTTGTGTTATTGGTGGGGGTTGTCAGGGGTCACTGTTGTGTTATTGGTGGGGGTTGCCAGGGGTCACTGTTGTGTTATGGGTGGGGGTTGCCCGGGGTCACTGTTGTGTTATGGGTGGGGGTTGCCAGCGGTCACTGTTGTGTTATGGGTGGGGGTTGCCAGCGGTCACTGTTGTGTTATTGGTGGGGGTTGTCAGGGGTCACTGTTGTGTTATTGGTGGAGGGTTGCCAGGGGTCACTGTTGTGTTATTGGTGGGGGTTGTCAGGGGTCACTGTTGTGTTATGGGTGGAGGGTTGCCAGGGGTCACTGTTGTGTTATGGGTGGGGGTTGCCAGGGGTCACTGTTGTGTTATGGGTGGAGGGTTGCCAGGGGTCACTGTTGTGGTATGGGTGGAGGGTTGCCAGGGGTCACTGTTGTGTTATGGGTGGGGGGTTGCCAGGGGTCACTGTTGTGTTATGGGTGGAGGGTTGCCAGGGGTCACCGTTCTGTTATGGGTGGGGGTTGCCAGGGGTCACTGTTGTGTTATGGGTGGAGGGTTGCCAGCTGTCACCGTTGTGTTATGGGTGGGGGTTGCCAGGGGTCACTGTTGTGTTATGGGTGGGGGTTGCCAGGAGTCACTGTTGTGTTATGTGAGGGGGGGGGAGGGTGCCAAGGTTCACCAGTGACTCCCGAGCTATATAAGTGGCAGCAGGAGCTACCTTCCTCAGTCCATGCTGGACTCTCGCCGAGGTCACAGCTCCACCGTCTCCCTCCCTGGTTCGTTGTACCCCCCAAGTGTGCTATCTCTATCACATTTATCATAGCTCCTGATGCTATTACTTCCCCTTAGTATTTATATAGTGAGTCAATGACATTATTCATGGTAATCAGTATAAATATTTGGTACAATATCAATATTTATTCAAGAATACATTTCTGACACAATAGCAAGCGGTAATTATGTGGAGTTGGCCCGATGTTAAATGATTCAGTTTGCACAGTTGACAGAGTAATATAGAGATGAAACCCTTGCAGAAGTGCTGGGGCCGAGCGGTTACCTTGCCGAGTGTGGAGTGGAGGTCTTGAGAGCCAGGAGCGGAAGTTGCGTGGCAATATTTCAACAAGATCAACCAAGAGAGGTGTGTTGCTTGGGCCTAGTGAAGGCTGGCGGTGGGGTGGGTGGTGGGTGGTGAGGGCGGCTCACAGCCTCCTTGTACTCTCCTTCTTGCTGGGTGGGTGTTTGGGGGTGAGGGGAGGAGGGAGGGGTATCGCTGAACCCTGAACATCGACACAACAGAATGACGACAGATATTGGTAGAAATATCTGGGCCGAACAGTTTTTATAGCTAAATTTTGTAGAATAAATTATTCAGAACAAAGAACAGTGTAACATGATTTTATTGAACTATTTTTTTAATGCTTCGCTAAACAGCATATGATGATACCAGACATTAACACAAAGGTTAAGTTCCACAATTGTGTAGGTTCTTAATACCAGACATTAACACAAAGGCTAAGTTCCACAGTGGTGTAGGTTCTTAATACCAACTGGTAACACAAAGGTTAAGTTCCACAGTGGTGTTGGTTCTTAATACCAGCTAGTAACACAGGGTTAAGTTCCACAGTGGTGTAGGTTCTTAATACCAGCTAGTAACACAGGGTTAAGTTCCACAGTGGTGTAGGTTCTTAATACCAGCTAGTAATACAGGGTTAAGTTCCACAGTGGTGTTGGTTCTTAATACCAGCTAGTAATACCCCCTGGCAAGTACTCTTACTTGCCAGGGGCCCTCCATGTACCTTTACTTGCCAGGGGCCCTCCATGTACCTTTACTTGCCAGGGGCCCTCCATGTACCTTTACTTGCCAGGGGGGCCTCAATGTACTCTAAATTGCCAGGGGCCCTCCATCTACTCATAATTGCCAGGGGCCCTCCATGTACTCTTACTTGCCAGGGGCCCTCCATGTACTCTTAATTTGCCAGGGGCCCTCCATGTACTCTTAATTGCCAGGGGTCCTCCATGTACTCTTACTTGTCAGGGGGCCCTCCATGTACTTTTACTTGCCAGGGGCACTCCACGTACTCTTACTTGCCAGGGGCCCTCCATCTACTCATAATTGCCAGGGGCCCTCCATGTACTCTTACTTGCCAGGGGCCCTCCATGTACTCTTACTTGCCAGGGGCCCTCCATGTACTCTTACTTGCCAGGGGCCCTCCATGTACTCTAACTTGCCAGGGGGCCCCCTCCATGTACTCTTTTTTGTTAGGGGGCCCTCCATGTACTCCTACTTGCCAGGGGCCCTCCATGTACTCTAACTTGCCAGGGGGCCCCCTCCATGTACTCTTTTTTGTTAAGGGGCCCTCCATGTACTCCTACTTGCCAGGGGGACCCTCCGTGTACTCTTCCTTGCCAGGGGGGCCCTCCGTGTACTCTTCCTTGCCAGGGGACCCTCCATGTACTCTTCCTTGCCAGGGGACCCTCCATATACTCTTCCTTGCCAGGGGACCCTCCGTGTACTCTTCCTTGCCAGGGGGCCCTCCATGTACTCTTCCTTGCCAGGGGACCCTCCGTGTACTCTTCCTTGCCAGGGGGCCCTCCATATACTCTTCCTTGCCAGGGGGGCCCTCCATATACAGGGGGCCCTCCGTGTACTCTTCTCAGTGTACATGGACCCTATAAATCCTGAATGTTAATAATTGTATATTTGGTAAATAAATTATGAAAATTTGATTGGTTAATTGTCTTTCAGATCGCTGACAATGGCCGTCCTCGGGGTGGTGATAGGTAAGGATTATTTCGTTAAACATAACGAGGCTTCGTTGCCCAAATATATTTTCCGTAACTCCACAGGTTTCCTTAAAAAAATCCGGTTTAAATAGTTGTTCATTGGTAAATATTCAATTTATTTTAAACTGTGACACTTTACAATTATATACCAGATATAATAGATGCAACAACTTCATTAATTTAAATAGATTAAATTGATGCTAAATATTTTATTATTTTATCTTTTTAGTTAGTTTTCTTCATTAATATAAGTATTTGTTGGTTAATGCTGAACATTTGGGGACTTATGCCTGGACAGTTGCTGTCTGTAGACGGTCAATATTTCATGTGTGCTCGGAAGTTGCTTACATGACCTCATAATGGTCATCACTGGGGTGGGACCGCCTCTCCTAGTGGCATGGCCCATGGCTTGAACATGTCCACGCTGATATGTGACGCCTTATGCTTCTTTATGCCAGGCTCAGACCAAGGGCGAGGCTTGTATTAGTCACTATGATCAGTATCATTCACCTGACGCCTTATGCTTCTTTATGCCAGGCTCAGACCAAGGGCGTGGCTTGTATTAGTCACTATGATCAGTATCATTCACCTGACGCCTTATGCTTCTTTATGCCAGGCTCAGACCAAGGGCGAGGCTTGTATTAGTCACTATGATCAGTATCATTCACCTGACGCCTTATGCTTCTTTATGCCAGGCTCAGACCAAGGGCGAGGCTTGTATTAGTCACTATGATCAGTATCATTCACCTGACGCCTTATGCTTCTTTATGCCAGGCTCAGACCTAGGGCGAGGCTTGTATTAGTCACTATGATCAGTATCATTCACCTGACGCCTTTTGCTTCTTTATGCCAGGCTCAGACCAAGGGCGTGGCTTGTATTAGTCACTATGATCAGTATCATTCACCTGACGCCTTATGCTTCTTTATGCCAGGCTCAGACCAAGGGCGAGGCTTGTATTAGTCACTATGATCAGTATCATTCACCTGACGCCTTATGCTTCTTTATGCCAGGCTCAGACCAAGGGCGAGGCTTGTATTAGTCACTATGATCAGTATCATTCACTTGTCATTTTACTTTACTTCTCAAAACAACTGACAGAAGGATTGAATACTGTAGCAGCGTCAGGGGCTCATTTGTGAATGTAGTTAGTACGTAACTGTAGCGAAGCAGACGTGAACGAGTGCAGTGACGCAGACGTGTTCGAGTGCAGTGACGCAGACGTGAGCGAGTGCAGTGACGCAGACATGTGCGAGTGCAGTGACGCAGACGTGTGTGAATGCAGTGACGCATACGTGAGCGAGTGCAGTGACGCAGACGTGAGCGAGTGCAGTGACGCAGACGTGAGCGAGTGCAGTGACGCAGACATGTGTGAGTGCAGTGACGCAGACGTGAGCGAGTGCAGTGACGAAGACGTTGCGATTGTAATGAAGGATTCACTACCATGGAAGGATGGATATGCACTAATGAATCACTACCATGGAGGGATGGATATGCACTAATGGATCACTACCATGGAAGGATGGATATGCACTAATGGATCACTACCATGGAGGGATGGATATGCACTAATGGATCATTACTATGGAGGGATGGATATGCACTAATGGTTCACTACCATGGAAGGATGGATATGCACTAATGGATCACTACCATGGAGGGATGGATATGCACTAATGGATCATTACCATGGAGGGATGGATATGCACTAATGGATCACTACTATGAAAGGATGGTACTGATATCGTAACATAATATCGACGTCTTGCCTCATTTATATAAGATGTTCGTCTTCTTCTTGCATCTTTTCAGTCATAATTTACTGACGTCTGCTTAGTTTAATTCCTTCCCCTGACTCCTGCCTCCAGTCAGGTGGTGAATAATTCTCACAAGGCAGACCTCCCTCACTAGGCTACCTGGGGTTCATAACAGTGGATAGCGCTGAGTGGTCATAGTCCTAATGGCTCGGGTTCGATTCCCGGCAGAATCAGAAACAAATGGCCAGAGTTTCTTTCAACCTGCTGCACCTGATACCTAGCAGTAAATTGGTACCTTGGAGTTAGACAGTTCTTACCGGCTGCTTCCTGGGTGTTTGTGTGTGGAAAATTATTTTTTTATTGATTGACAGTTGAGAAGCGGGCCGAAAGAGTCAGAGCTCAACACCCACCAAGTACAACTAGGTGAATACTTAGTTAATGATACTTAGTAGCCAAATGAGCCTCAGGGACGTTTGAAAGAACTTTTTCAGCGTCAGGTTAGTTAACTGAAGGAATGCATTAGGCACCGATTTGGTGGAGGCAGACTCCATACAAAGTTATAAATGTGGATGATAGAACCCAATAGGCTCGGGAATCTGTACACCGGTTGATTGACTGTTGAAAGGCCGGACCAAAGAGCCGAAGCTCAACCCCCTCGAGCACAATTTGGTGAGTACACACACACACACACACACACACACACACACACACACACACACACACACACACACACACACACATGAATGTGAAGAGTGACAGGTAAGTGTAGACTTAAAGTATTGTGCGTTGTACAATCTCAGTAGTAAGCTGTGAGGCGGTTAGAGAGTGGCAGCATATAGCAACAGTCTAACTGTGCTACTGGCAGCTAAAGTTCAGTAACTAAGTAGCTGCAACAGATTCCCATGCAGCGAGGCGGTCTAACTTTCTGGTTCTTAACAATCAGTGTTATTCTGCTTGTAAAACTGGTTGTCTAAGCGAGTGTGAATCAGTTCGGTGCAGCTGTGCCTTCGTCTGAACTAGTCTTTAGCGCTTAGTTAAAGATATAATATCTCTAAGCAGTGGTTGTGAGATTTTTTCTACGCCTACCTCCCCTAGGAGGTGGACCTCAAGCACACCGCAGATATTTCTACTCTAAGCAGGAGGACAATAGAAAAAGGAAAAGCTGGAGCAAACCGCCAGGCTTCCACCACAAGGGTGAAAACCTGTCCACTTAGGTCGCTGGTTCCTCCTAGTTAAAAAGAACGTTAAAACCATTAAAGGTTAACCGACGTTTTCTCACAATCAAATATTTGTATTTGATGTGGTGCTATGAATTGGAATTCGAGTTTCCCAAGAACAGCCGTCATTTGAAAAAAAGACAACATTGCAACAATCGTATAAAGCAGAACATGGCTGGAAAAGAATGGTTGAAGGGTTGACATCATAGATCGTTTTCTATAACAAAATAATTTATTTACAAGAGACGAAACTACTACAACATCTAGTTTACGTTACGTTAATGTCCATCAAGTGGCACTATAACAGCTAAATAGCAACAACTCTGGTCCATTGCTGTGCGGCTGCATACTGAACTAACCTGAACACAGGTGTGCCCACTGACGACGCAATATTGCAAACAAATAATTCACAGGCCTAGTTTACACCACAGTGAGTGATTCGTTACGTTAATGTCTGTCCAGTGGCACTTGCAACACAGCTATACAACAGCCCCTCAAGAAATGACAGCAGTCTCTATCTTGCTGACACTTCGGGCTGACTAAATGAACTAACTGAACAATGATGCCCACTGGTGACGCAAGCTTGCAATCACTATTGTCACGGCTTCACGGTGAACAGATACTATAATCACAATCATACGGGTCCTCCAGCCCTCCAGGCGAGATACCCACGTAACTAGGCGGGTAGTCCCACACTGACTCCCCCTATCACAACCTAATGTGAACACTCTTTGCAACTCCCTGCAAGAAGTTGCAACTGTAAACAGTAAACAAAGTCAGGCAAGGTGTGATTCTGAGACACTTCTCCAGTAATCCCCAAGTTACTTTACTCCCGTTGTAATGAACGCTTACCCTGCCGTAATAACCGCGGCCTCTATTGTAATAACCCAATGTTCCCCAGTATTAATCCTGTTATCTTGTGATCTCTCATAATCGTAATATACGCTCTCTGTTGTACATCCCTGTCTCTCTTCACTCAATACCCCAGCTTAACACTGTTACAGTCCAGTATGACCCCTCACTAGACTGCCACGTATGTAAGAGGAATATTAAATGAGGAAGATACACCAAGGACAAGGGTTATTAGTTTAAAAAAACAAATAACAAAACACATTTACACTGCCACCACCTTCCCGACCAACCATACCTGAATGTGTCAATCACCGATCCCCCAGGAAGGCAAGGAATCAGTAACCATGGGACTCCGGGTAATATGAATTTCAGTAATAAATTTTGGAAAATTAGTTTGTGTAATTTACGTTACTTATTTGAATCCAAGGGCAACTTTAGTATCTATTAATAGTAGGAGAACATGGGGGCTTCCAATACAACACCTAAAAATGACAAAGTAGCAAAATATATCAAAGGGGAGTTAAGTGAATACCACTGGACAAGCTATACAATTTATTTTATGAAACATGTAAATTAAGACAATTTGAACACATCACCTATTCTATTTCCCTAGAGGCACAATGGATATTTACCGAGGACACAAAACTCAAGTGCACTATACCTTAAATACCCGCACCACGGCCAAGATGTTGATGGCTGCCCTCAGCCCCGAGGATACGGGCTTGCGGCCCTGTTCCTAATACACTCCCAAGACACACTAATGAAATTTAGTTTTTCCAACCTATTGCTGGGAAGGATTACTCCTCCTACCATCTACTACAGCCCCAGGGCTCCACCCATTATTTTGGCAATGGCCAACCATTTAACATGTAGGCCTGCGGTCTGGCTCTCTAGGGCCAATAAGGACTTGGCCCTTATCTCAGGCCAATCACCTTCACTGATCTGTCGTGGAAAGCTACATGAATTTCTGAAGATTGAGTCAGCTCTCCCCAGCTAGAGAAGGGGTACAAGGCGCGTCTATGGAGCCCAGGCACCTGCGAGCAATGTTTACAAAACTGATAATTTATGTTCAAGCCTGTCTCCTCTAAGATAGGAGTAGGGACATTTGACTCTGCCTGGTATGGGGAAGGCCGCTGCTGAGAGGGACAGAGAGGGATGAGAGGGGGTGGAGAGGGGAACATCTGAGTGGGGAATTGAGTGGGAGAAGCCAAGGTATCCACGACCACCCTACCCTCAGGTCAACCTCTTGACCCTGACAAATGGGCGACAGGGGGGGGGGGGGAAGAGGAGGAGACGAATGACGGCCAAGGGGAGGGGAGAAGGACGGAGGGGAGAGGGAGAAGGAAAGGAGGGGAGAAGGGGAGGGAAAAGAGGGGAGAAGGGAGAACCAATGATCTGAGCCCCAGATCATTACAACTCCCCCTCCTCGGAAATTAAGAAATTTGTGTGTAAAGCAAGTTACACACACTTTTCTTATCCAGAAATCCTGCCCTACCCTAACCATTAACTCCAAAAACAACATTTTTAACCCAACACTATATTAAACCAATGCCTCAAAACAAAAGAAATTATCTAATCCTAACTAATTCCATACAATACTCCAACAACAATAACGGCACACCCAAAAGGTGTGCCCCAGCATGTATTTATACCTATCAACACAACAGTAATAATACATAAAACATAAGGACAGAGACCGTCCCTATAATCCTGGGTGTCCACTTGGATGCAGCCCCGTACCCTTCCAACTACCTGGAAGACAAAATATCCTATACCTGTCTTGATATAGTAACAAATAACTGGAGAAATCCAAACCTAACAATTACTAACTAGCTAAAATCAGCTGATAGCCTTCAGCTATCCCAGTATTCCACCCGGAATAAAGATCAAACACATCACACAAAACATTAAAAATAAAAAAAATCAATGTCATTAAAAAAATTAACAAAATTATAAAATTATATCAACATAGAAGAACACTACCTCTCAGGGACCGAGTGTTCCACTCCACACCTGTGGCAACTGTCCACCACAGCGCATCCCAATCTTAAAATATAAAGAAAAGACACAGAAATATTTTTATTATTAAAAAAAATCAATGTCCACAGACATGTCCCTTAACCAACAACAACACTCTGGATATAAGTTCCTCAAACTCCTAATATCCCAGAGTTCATATTCAAGTCCACAACCACAGCGGGTGAACACATTTGTCAGACTGTGTACCACACCCTTATTGTTCAGTAAACCACAAAAAAAAAATAAAAAAAATATATATGTATAACTATCAGTATCTAGGATCTAGAAAAATCTAGATAAAGTTCCCCACTGATCAACGTTTCTAGAGATCCTACTAGATGGTTCTCAAACCAGTTCACTCATACAACTTATCTAGAGACAGGGTCATTGTCTAATGTTCACTTTCTAGATTTATTTCTCGATTTCACTAGTTCTAGTTTTCAACATTTAATACTGTTCCAGAGAACTTTCCGAAGGTGTATAGGTGCTTACTATCAGATGGAAAATTAAAAGTTGAACTGTTCCGAGTTAACACAGTTTACTATATTAATAGCCTTCATTTTTATATGAAACTTTTCTATAAATATTTTCTCTCGTTCGTTCCTGTTGACATTTCGTTGCTGTAGATTCCGGCGACTACCTCATGTTGCTTGAAGATCCTGGTCGTCTGGAAGTTCCATTTCCGGCCCCGGCCAACTACGGACAGTACCGGGGGTCTCGTACTACCCGCACCTGACTTGAGTGACAGCTGACAGCTGGCGGCTGTCAGCTCAGGTGGACCCCGCTAACAGGAACCCGGGTTCACTTCTTGCTATCGCTCCCCAAACAGCCCTGATGGACTGTTGTTAACCATGGCTGCCACAGTAGAGCACAACTTCGACGTGTCACGATGTCTCGCGTTGGTAGTGAGGTTCGAGTGGCGTTGAAGAGGATGGCATGGTGACAGGACCGGTGGGCCCTGCCTCAGCTCCTGGGCGACGTCATCTACCGGCGTTTACTTGTCATCCCGGTACTACTGGGCCGGTACACCTTCCGTGCAACCCCTCGTGTAGCTGAACTTGGGCCGAGGTACAGGATTGTACCTCATCTGGCGATTCCGCGAGCACTCTGTAGGGGTAGTGCTGTTCGTACCCGAGACCACCGCGTTGCATCTTGGTTTCCACAGACGACGCAACCGCAGGTTTTGATAAGAGCTGACAAGTCCTTTTAATTAGCGTTCTTCTTCGTAGACCTCTTGTCTTCCACTTCCGGTTTTCTCGCAGTCTTGACTACGCGGCTGGTGGGCGTGGTTGGTGATCTTGAGACAGCTAGCCCACGGTTGTGATGGTGACTGGACTCTGCTCCGTGAAGACAGCATGGCTGGACTGGGACAACCTCGTTAGTGACGTGAGGTGTCGGCCGGGTGACTGTACGCCAGTCATCCCTTCCGGATAACCAATTGACGAGTTACCGGGTACAAGGGGGAGGACTTTATGTAACGTGCCTCAGACCCCGATCTTATCAGCCAGGTGGGTCATCCCCAGACCTGCTGATCTCGATCCTTGGTTCACGTGTGACTGGGAGGCTGGAACTGGTGTACCATCAGACCTGAGAAAGACAGACAACAACAAATGGCGGAAGCATGGATATTACTCTGAGGTATAGGAAGTTGGAAACCCCAGAGCAAGGCAAGTATGCTACCTGAGCCATGTACCTCAGTAATACACACCAGTGCCTCTACAGGATAATTATTATGAAATTACTAAACCTGACTAGGGGAGATCATTAACAATTTACTGTACAGCTCGCGACCTTGTTACCATAGGGTGACAAGATTGAACTTCACTACTGATGAGATCTGACAGGAGGTCATCCTCATCATCTGACTCAGCACTTGGATCATTAGACAGGTCAGGAATTAGACTTGCTGAAGGCAGCTCTAGTTCCTCCCTCGCGTGATAAGGTTTTAATTTATTAATGTGAATTGTTCTCTCAACTTGGTCTTCAAAAATACCTTTAATAACAAAATTAACCGGACCTTTTCTTTCAATTACCCGGTAAGGGCCCCGCCATCTAGGTGCAAGTTTCCTACTCTGATTGGCAGGAGCCGCCTCATTAACTCTCAACACAAGACTCCCGACTTTCAACTCAAGAGGTCGTACCTTCTTGTCATAATGCTGAGCATAGCGGTCTCGTGCTGTCTTGGAAGCCCTAGCTGCAATTCTCCATGCATTTTTCATCTTATTTAAAACTTCTGATGGGTAATCTTCCCCATATACAATATTATGTCTGTTAAGGATATTTACCGAGGACACAAAACTCAAGTGCACTATACCTTAAATACCCGCACCACGGCCAAGATGTTGATGGCTGCCCTCAGCCCCGAGGATACGGGCTTGCGGCCCTGTTCCTAATACACTCCCAAGACACACTAATGAAATTTAGTTTTTCCAACCTATTGCTGGGAAGGATTACTCCTCCCACCATCTACTACAGCCCCAGGGCTCCACCCATTATTTTGGCAATGGCCAACCATTTAACACGTAGGCCTGCGGTCTGGCTCTCTAGGGCCAATAAGGACTTGGCCCTTATCTCAGGCCAATCACCTTCACTGATCTGTCGTGGAAAGCTACATGAATTTCTGAAGATTGAGTCAGCTCTCCCCAGCTAGAGAAGGGGTACAAGGCGCGTCTATGGAGCCCAGGCACCTGCGAGCAATGTTTACAAAACTGATAATTTATGTTCAAGCCTGTCTCCTCTAAGATAGGAGTAGGGACATTTGACTCTGCCTGGTATGGGGAAGGCCGCTGCTGAGAGGGACAGAGAGGGATGAGAGGGGGTGGAGAGGGGAACATCTGAGTGGGGAATTGAGTGGGAGAAGCCAAGGTATCCACGACCACCCTACCCTCAGGTCAACCTCTTGACCCTGACAAATGGGCGACAGGGGGGGGGGGAAGAGGAGGAGACGAATGACGGCCAAGGGGAGGGGAGAAGGACGGAGGGGAGAGGGAGAAGGAAAGGAGGGGAGAAGGGGAGGGAAAAGAGGGGAGAAGGGAGAACCAATGATCTGAGCCCCAGATCATTACACCGTCACCAAACGATAAACAAAAGAAATTACCTTAATCAATTACAAAATTGATTATGTGATTAATTACGTTAATTGACTGTCTACAACAGTCAGCAACAAAGTACTTTACGTTAATCACAAACACTTGTCTCTCTTAACATAAGTCATCTTGTTAACAATAACTCAAAGTCTATTAAATTACATCACACTTGAATCCTTTCAAGTATTAAGTGAGTAATTCGTAATTAATGTCAAATGGACAACTAATTAAATCCCAGTCGAGTTACGTCAACTAAGCTTACCACTATCTTGGTAGCTTCTCAACAGTCTATGTCAAACTTTTACGTTAATGAGCGTTAATTACCCTAATTAACCCCGAGCAATTAATTAATTGTCACCAGGACCGATAATTAATTATACATAAATACGTCTCACTCCGCACTGCCTAAGCAAGTCTCATCAAACACTGTGAATTCACAGACGAGGTGTTAATTACCTCACTAATTAACATGAGTGCATCTTAAGCCACTGTCACCAGACAGGATATGATTAATATAACGAGTTATGCTAGCTCAATGACCTCGCTTTACCGAGTCCACAAGACCTTTGACGTTAATTACTCCACTAATTATCATGAACTACTAATTCCTATACCCCAGAAAGGTAATTAGTCTCGAGTAAATTACGTTACCACAAATACTGTCAGACTCTGACAGTTCCTCCCCACTATGTGAATTCATGATGAGAATGCTAATTACACAATTAGCTAGAGTAGTCAATAAGTTTTCCCACAGACAATTAATTGCACCTGAAACGTATCTCAACAAGCTCAGCACTGTTTCCCTTAACAGCTCTCTCACTCATTAAGTAATGTGCAACCCCTTATAAAGTTAATTCCCCTTAACTCTCACTGAATCCTTAAGTCTTCAACACAACTTAAAGAAGCACAAAGTAATCCCAGGTTACATAGGTCACACATTAATGCACAGCCCACATACGGTTGCAGCTTCTGCAACACGGTAATTACTGTACCCTCACAGTAATGACACACGGTTTGGCAACAACAAAAGTATACCACATTACTGCCCCCTCTAATCTTGCAACAGTTGCAAGAGACTACTGTGAGCAATCACTACTTCAGCAAAACAATTTACGTTAATATAAGTAATTTACAAAACGTTAATTTACGTTAATTTACGTTACCCCAGCTATCACTACGCTGACAGCTGGCACTAATTCTCATAATTAGGCAGATTAACCAATCAATTGCTTGCTCTCTCATCAAGTACTGTGAATTTCCCTGAATAATGTCTAGAATACTGATGGCAGGAGTCATGGAAGAGAGTCTGAAAATGCTGTGTGTTAGGTTGTTGCACTCACACAAACTACCACCTCCACCTGCAGTCTTAGGTTGTTGCACTCACACAAACTACCTCCTCCACCTGCAGTGTCTTAGGTTGTTGCACTCACACAAACTACCTCCTCCACCATCAGTGTCTTAGGTTGTTGCACTTACGCAAACTACCTCCTCCACCTGCAGTGTCTTAGGTTGTTGCACTCACACAAACTACCACCTCCACCTGCAGTGTCTTAGGTTGATGCACTCACACAAACTACCTCCTCCACCTGCAGTGTCTTAGGTTGTTGCACTCACACAAACTACCTCCTCCACCTGCAGTGTCTTAGGTTGTTGCACTCACGCAAACTACCTCCTCCACCTGCAGTGTCTTAGGTTGATGCACTCACACAAACTACCTCCTCCACCTGCAGTGTCTTAGGTTGTTGCACTCACACAAACTACCTCCTCCACCTGCAGTGTCTTAGGTTGTTGCACTCACGCAAACTACCTCCTCCACCTGCAGTGTCTTAGGTTGATGCACTCACACAAACTACCTCCTCCACCTGCAGTGTCTTAGGTTGTTGCACTCACACAAACTACCTCCTCCACCTGCAGTGTCTTAGGTTGTTGCACTCACGCAAACTACCTCCTCTACCTGCAGTGTCTTAGGTTGTTGCACTCACACAAACTACCTCCTCCACCTGCAGTGTCTTAGGTTGTTGCACTCACACAAACTACCTCCTCCACAGGGCTAGTCCTGCTTGTCTTAAGGCCGGCAGAGAGCGAGCTCCCTCAAGGACCACCCACCACAACACCCTTCATCAGGATTAAATCCCGCAACACCACTCCACCCAGCACCGCCCTTACTGGCTCTTTCTTCAGTCGTAGCGGTGTGGGGCCACCAGGTGTGGGGCCACCAGCTGTGGGGCCACCAGCTGTGGGGCCACCAGCTGTGGGGCCACCAGCTGTGGGGCCACCAGCTGTGGGGCCACCAGCTGTGGGGCCACCAGCTGTGGGGCCACCAGCTGTGGGGCCACCAGCTGTGGGGCCACCAGGTGTGGGGCCACCAGCTGTGGAGCCACCAGCTGTGGGGCCACCAGGTGTGGAGCCACCAGCTGTGGAGCCACCAAGGAGGACAAGGACTCCACAAGGCGTCGGGTCATCACCTTCTCATGATAGTCTCTTCCCTCAAGTAACTGCTCAAAAATATATTGCCCGGCATACACACACCTCGTATCATAAACATACCCCGTATCATACACACACTCCTTATCATACACAAATCCCAAATCATACTCACACTCCTTATTATAAACACCCCCAGAATCAAACAAATAGTTCGTATCATACACAGACTCCGTATCATAAACACTCCCCATATCATACACGCACTCTGTATAATACCCACACCCCATATCATACACATACCCTGTATCATACAAACACCCAGAATCATACATATAGTTCATATCACTCATACACTCCTTATCATACACACACTCCGTATCATACACACACTCCGTATCTTACACATACCCCATATCATACACACACCCAGAATCATACCTATAGTTCATATCACTCATACACTCCGCATCATACACACACTCCGTATCATACACACACTCCGTATCATCCACACACTCTGTATCATACGCACACTCCGTATCATACACACACTCCGTATCATACACACACTCCGTATCATACACACACTCCGTATCATACACACACTCTGTATCATCCACACACTCCGTATCATCCACATACTCCATACCATACACACACTCCATATCATCCACACACTCCATATCATACACACACTCCATATCATACACACACTCCGTATCATACACACACTTCACATGTCACGTATAACCCACATAAAACATACAACTCACATGACACATACAACTTGCATGACACATACAAACCGGATGACACATACAACCCAAAAGATACATATGAATTACGTCATACTGATCAGCAACCATATCGTTCACAAAATCCTTATCATACATACCAGTACAAAGATCATGTATACAATAATACACATGATAGTTACAGACCAAATCATCCATACAAACTACCACATGATCTATACAATCACCCACATGATTCATACAATCACTCGCATGATCCATACAATCACCCGCATGATCCATACAAATACCCACATGATCTATACAATCACCCACATGATCCATACAATCATCCATACAAACACCCACATGATCCATACAATCATCCATACAAACACCCACATGATCCATACAATCATCCAAATGTCCCATATGATCCCCCACATGATCCATACAAATACCCACTTGATCCATACAATCACCCACAAGATCCATACAAACTACCATGTGATCCATACAATCACCCACATGATCCATACAATCACCCACATGATCCATACAATCACCCACATGATCCATACAATCACCCACAAGATCCATACAAACTACCATGTGATCCATACAATCACACACATGGTCCATACAATCACCCTCATGATCCATACAATCACCACCATGCAGTATACACACCACAACATGATGAAGATCGTCAGCAAACATCACACTCTCATGATAAACATTAAAATACTTACGATACAGTGAACAATGTATATCAATATTCGAATAAATCATACCAGCCACCACATGGTACCCACCACTTGAACGATATATACAATCTTCCGCATGATTCATACACTCTGAATGATATACAGAAGCATCCAAACAGACATCCATATAACATATACAATCCACATGACATATATAAACATCCACATGACATATACAAACATCCACATGACACATACAAACATCCACATGACACATACAAACAACCCCATGACACATACAAACATCCACATGACACATACATATATCCACATGACACATACAAACATCCACATGACACATACAAACATCCACATGACACATACAAACATCCACATGACACATACAAACATCCACATGACACATACAAACATCCACATGACACATACAAACATCCACATGACACATACAAATATCCACATGACACATACAAACATCCACATGACACATACAAACATCCACATGACACATACAAACATCCACATGACACATACAAACATCCACATGACACATACAAACATCCACATGACACATACAAACATCCACATGACACATACAAACATCCACATGACACATACAAACATCCACATGACACATACAAACATCCACATGACACATACAAACATCCACATGACACATACAAACATCCACATGACACATACAAACATCCACATGACACATACAAACATCCACATGACACATACAAACATCCACATGACACATACAAACATCCACATGACACATACAAACATCCACATGACACATACAAACATCCACATGACACATACAAACATCCACATGACACATACAAACATCCACATGACACATACAAACATCCACATGACACATACAAACATCCACATGAAGCATAAAAACAAAAAACTAAAATTTTGTTTATATAGCTCCCAAAAACAGTGACCATCTACACTGTCACCATCTTCCTGGGACAACAGTGTGTACATCTACACTGTCACCATCTTCCTGGGACAACAGTGTGTACATCTACACTGTCACCATCTTCCTGGGACAACAGTGTGTACATCTACACTGTCATCATCTTCCTGGGACAACAGTGTGTACATCTACACTGTCACCATCTTCCTGGGACAACAGTGTGTACATCTACACTGTCATCATCTTCCTGGGACAACAGTGTGTACATCTACACTGTCACCATCTTCCTGGGACAACAGTGTGTACATCTACACCGTCATCATCTTCCTGGGACAACAGTGTGAACATCTACACTGTCATCATCTTCCTGGGACAACAGTGTGTACATCTACACTGTCATGGTCTTCCTGGGACAACAGTGTGTACATCTACACTGTCACCATCTTCCTGGGACAACAGTGTGTACATCTACACTGTCATCATCTTCCTGGGACAACAGTGTGTACATCTACACTGTCACCATCTTCCTGGGACAACAGTGTGTACATCTACACTGTCATCATCTTCCTGGGACAACAGTGTGTACATCTACACTGTCATCATCTTCCTGGGACAACAGTGTGTACATCTACACTGTCATGGTCTTCCTGGGACAACAGTGTGTACATCTACACTGTCACCATCTTCCTGGGACAACAGTGTGTACATCTACACTGTCATCATCTTCCTGGGACAACAGTGTGTACATCTACACTGTTATCATCTTCCTGGGACAACAGTGTGTACATCTACACTGTCATCATCTTCCTGGGACAACAGTGTGTACATCTACACTGTCACCATCTTCCTGGGACAACAGTGTGTACATCTACACTGTCATCATCTTCCTGGGACAACAGTGTGTACATCTACACTGTCATGATCTTCCTGGGACAACAGTGTGTACATCTACACTGTCATCATCTTCCTGGGACAACAGTGTGTACATCTACACTGTCATGATCTTCCTGGGACAACAGTGTGTACATCTACACTGTCATGATCTTCCTGGGACAACAGTGTGTACATCTACACTGTCACCATCTTCCTGGGACAACAGTGTGTACATCTACACTGTCACCATCTTCCTGGGACAACAGTGTGTACATCTACACTGTCACCATCTTCCTGGGACAACAGTGTGTACATCTACACTGTCATCATCTTCCTGGGACAACAGTGTGTACATCTACACTGTCATGGTCTTCCTGGGACAACAGTGTGTACATCTACACTGTCACCATCTTCCTGGGACAACAGTGTGTACATCTACACCGTCATCATCTTCCTGGGACAACAGTGTGTACATCTACACTGTCACCATCTTCCTGGGACAACAGTGTGTACATCTACACTGTCACCATCTTCCTGGGACAACAGTGTGAACATCTACACCGTCATCATATTTCTGGGACAACAGTGTGTACATCTACACTGTCATCATCTTCCTGGGACAACAGTGTGTACATCTACACTGTCATCATCTTCCTGGGACAACAGTGTGTACATCTACACTTTCATCATCTTCCTGGGACAACAGTGTGTACATCTACACTGTCATCATCTTCCTGGGACAACAGTGTGTACATCTACACTGTCATCATCTTCCTGGGACAACAGTGTGTACATCTACACTGTCATCATCTTCCTGGGACAACAGTGTGTACATCAACACTGTCATGATCTTCCTGGGACAACAGTGTGAACATCTACACTGTCATCATCTTCCTGGGACAACAGTGTGTACATCAACACTGTCAGGATCTTCCTGGGACAACAGTGTGAACATCTACACTGTCATCATCTTCCTGGGACCACAGTGTGTACATCTACACTGTCATCAACTTCCTGGGACAACAGTGTGTACATCTACACTGTCATGATCTTCCTGGGACAACAGTGTGTACATCTACACTGTCATCATCTTCCTGGGACAACAGTGTGTACATCAACACTGTCAGGATCTTCCTGGGACAACAGTGTGAACATCTATACTGTCACCATCTTCCTGGGACAACAGTGTGAACATCTACACTGTCATCATCTTCCTGGGACAACAGTGTGAACATCTACACTGTTATCATCTTCCTGGGACAACAGTGTGTACATCTACACTGTCATCATCTTCCTGGGACAACAGTGTGTACATCTACACTGTCATGGTCTTCCTGGGACAACAGTGTGTACATCTACACTGTCACCATCTTCCTGGGACAACAGTGTGTACATCTACACCGTCATCATCTTCCTGGGACAACAGTGTGTACATCTACACCGTCATCATCTTCCTGGGACAACAGTGTGTACATCTACACCGTCACCATCTTCCTGGGACAACAGTGTGTACATCTACACTGTCACCATCTTCCTGGGACAACAGTGTGTACATCTACACTGTCATCATCTTCCTGGGACAACAGTGTGAACATCTACACTGTCATCATCTTCCTGGGACAACAGTGTGTACATCTACACTGTCATGATCTTATTATTATAATTGAGTAAATCCTTAGGAGCCGTGATGAGGAATGGAACCTGTGCGCTAGATGTTCCCAGGCACACGCACTAGACCACTGAGGCACGACATGGTCAAAAGGATTACAACTTGAAGTCTTACTGCACCCTCGAGTACTCCTGAGGCTTCCCCTGAAGCAAACCCAGATTTTCATACCCCCCGCCCCCCCTCATGGGCACTTTGGCACTGTCGTCTATGTCTTTGTCACCGTGTAATGGTCTAGTTGCTAGAACATGTGCCTGGGAACACTCAGGTTCGAACCCTCTTCACGGCTCCAATGGATTTTCTTATTGATGCATTACGATAGTATGATTAATCTCTTTGTATTATTTTTTTTTCTCCTAAATCTCTACAATATTTATATATATCATTTATACATATATATTGTACATTGTGCAATTGTAGAGGTCAGTGGGAAGGTCATGTGTTAATTATACATTGAATATTTCTATTTGTAATAGAAAACAAGTTTAGATTATAAGTGGTTCAGTTGCTAATTGGTTTAATATTTATTTGGTTATATTTCTAGTTGGTTGAGTGTCTAATTGGTTGAGTATGTAGGGGATAAGTGTGTAGTGTGTTAAGTGTGTAGCTGGTTGAGTGTGTAGTAGGTAAGTCTGTAGTAGGTTCTTACCATGGGGTGAACAGTGGTTTTACAGGTGTTGACTGCTGCAAACCCAGTGTGTTCGCTCAATATTTTATGCACAGAAATACACAATATTTATATCACCCTTGAATATAATCTGTATGTTATGCACTTCAATCACCCGGTGAATATGATCTATCTATTATGCACTTCTATCACTCACTGAATATGATTTATCTATTATGCACTTCTATCACTCCCTGAATATGATCTATCTATTATGCACTTCTATCACTCCCTGAATATGATCTATCTATTATGCATTTCTATCACTCACTGAATATGATTTATCTATTATGCACTTCTATCACTCCCTGAATATGATCTATCTAATAAACACTTCTGTCACCTCTGAATATGATTGTCTATTATGTATCGTAAATAAATTTTATATATGAGGGATTACTTTAATTGCATTTAATGTCCATTATATTGCAAGTGTCTATAGTCATAAGACTAGAATCTACATCTTGTGGACTAAGGAATTTCTTCAGATGAATAGACTTTTTTCAGCCCATATATTCAAAAGAACAATATTTGCAAATAGTTAAGAAACACCAAACAATTGCAGATACACAGATCTTATAATGAAACCAGAAACCCCAACGTAAACCAATAAACATTAAAAATACTTGAGGAACATAAATAGTAAACAAGTACTTGCGACGTATAAGACATATTATTAGGGATGGCTGGGGATTGGGGGGTTGTTATACAATGAAACTTTATTATTTGAATCGACGTTATACTTGCTTACCGTCGAACTGAGACCCCAACCACTCCCTGACAGAACAAACAGCCGACCTCAGTAGACACACTTCCGCTTCCGTCGATCGACCAACAATGGACACTGGAGTGCTTGCCATTATTTGAGGGATCACGCTGGTAAGTGTCTGGTTCTGGGAGAGGAGTTCAGGGTCACCTTTATTTCGGGAGTACGACTCATATTGCTTAGTTGTCATGACTACACACCTGCTCTTAATCTGCCGTGACTCCCGGGCACTCTCCTAACTGTGGGATGATCTCTCAATCCCCCTTAGTTATAGTCCACTATTACCCAAGTTATATCCGTATCTCTCTCTCTCTCTCTCTCTCTCTGTCTCTCTCTCTCTCTCTCTCTCTCTCTCTCTCTCTCTCTCTCTCTCTCTCTCTCTTTGCATTGAGAACGTTGCAGTTTCCCACAAAAACGTTGCAGTTCTCCACACAAACGTTGCAGTTCTCCAACACAAACGTTGCAGTTCTCCAACACAAACGTTGCAGTTCTCCAACACAAACGTTGCAATCTCCCACACAAACTACAGAATTCGAAGCTCGAGGGCGTTCAACTCCGGCAGTCCAGGATAGTGTTCTCTAAGACGTCCAACAAATTTTCTTTAAGACTGGCTCACAGCCTTTCTTCTCCTGACTTGATTACATGGAAACGGCCAGCAGACTCCACAACAGTAACGCCTGCTTGCTTCCTTCCTATTAATGAAGCAACACAATTACAGTTCCACAAAGGCGCGACTGACACACACTTCCAGGTCACCTTTAATTTATTAAAATCACAGAGAAATGGTGTACGAAATGCCCTTACAGCTTCCTCACACTTGACATCAACTAGCCTTCACTTAAGCACTAACACAGGGCGCTATACCCTTCCTTCTTCTAGGAGATAACTACTTACAAACCATCTCTGACGACTGCTGTAGCCCAAGTGAGGTCACGGCGTCCTGCTAGCGTTACTTCACGTCTCCAAAGTATCTACATCTCATTTCATGTCACTTATTTAAATGCTCATCCTCTGTACATATTTTTTAATTATTTACTGACAATTATTATACATCTAATATATACATTTTCCTCTGGCCTCTCAGTCAGGTCCAGAAGGCAGAATAACTCGCACTACGATACACTCGTTCCACCAAGGCTACATGGGGTAATAACAGTATATGCTTATACTTGTGACTTATAAGATATATAATGGAGATGATGTGCTCTGGAATGTGCAAGAACCTTGTGCTTACCAAAGCGCAACTCCATAGTCTATTGAAACTCATGGATGCCTACTACGTTACATGGAATAAGAAAACCAGTAGTTAAACGCATACAATAATTACAAAAGAGTCTTTAATAATATCCAATATTCAAACACGACACCAGTGTAGCAAAAAACCAAACACTCATCACAAACCAATATAGAGGCCAATGAAAAGAAAGACCCTACAAAACACCCTGGCCAAGCAAGCAGTGCTTGGCACAAAACAGTTTTTCTTCATTCTATAAAACAGAGAGTATATACATATAAAAGAAAAGTACACCTTAACAACATAACTGAACATATTATCACAAAACAAAGAACTAAGACAAAAAGTAAATCAAGGAACATGCTTTTCCACATAAGTATTGGCCGGAGGCAATGTCCACACATTAGGGAGCGGGTCCCGCCTCAGCCTGGGAACGAAGGAACGATGAAACAGAAGGCGCACGAGGAGAGGTCACAGCCCCCCTTCTTCAGCACAACAAAATCGTATCTCTCACGACCACCAATATCAGGGTGAACGACCTCCCACTGCGTTTCACGATCACAGCCCGATACCAGTAACAGTGCCTCCGTATTCCTCCTCGGCATATACTTAAGCACTGCCTCAGCCACCTCCTCTTCATCATCCATCGATTCCAACGTTTCTATACCTGCAAGAGACCACGATCTGGCAGTGCCCTTCCTACGCTTCATCTGAGGAACCGACTCAACCGCACACAACGGGTTCTGAAGTCGGCAAGACAGCCGCACACCTCTCACCAGAGAGATAGCCGGAACCGATACTGGAAACTGGGAGGAAACACACAAGTCCAGAAGCATCAGAAGCGACACATGAGCCCCAAGAACGCACACCAACTGCGACAGACACGGTTCCTGGTGCTCCAGAACCACCACCACCAGGCAGCACATCATGGACCCCAACCAGTACCTCCGTTACTACAGAAATCCCAGGACCCATAACATCTGCACACACCAGCTGGCCGACGAGCTCCAGCATCCTAGAGCGATCCAACCAATCCTCGCTTCAATCCGGAATCACTACACACACAATGATTCAACAACCAGTACGCTGAGAGACGATGTAACATCCCCAACCGCCACGGCCTGGGATGGCACGTCCTGTGTCGGAAGAGCAGGAAAGTCATTTTCCCGAAAGATATTCACACGATCGGCAGCGTCCACATCACTCGCAGCTGCCAGGTGACCACTGCAAAAACACGTACATGACTGCTTTATATACATTTACCGCAACATAAACCCTAATACAGTCAAGGAAGACGGGACACTATGTTCCATGACCATCGTGAGAGTCCTGGTACCTTTCAGCAGACCGGTACATTTGCCAACATCGACCTCATTCCATCTCACACTGAGCACCTTCCCAAACCGACGAAACAGCCTTGTTAAATGCTTATCCAGAAATTTGAATGGCGCGCCCCTCACCGCCACATAGATCAGAGCCACACTCAGGTTCAGCACCCAAATGGAGCCCGCACCATAAGGCAGAGGGAAGGAACGCTCTTCATACCGATGGAGAAATTCTTGAAAATCAGCCTCACTTCGAAACTTTACCACCACCCGACGATCCTGGAGCAGCTGAACTCCCATCAGAGCCGTCAACCTGACCTGGAGTACATCCTCCAAGACAATTCCAACCAAGGTGTTGTCCAAAGGCACGGGAAACTCCAACCCAGCTGAGGTGGTTCTCTTCAAGAGTGTCAAGGAAGAGCCCATCCTGACTCAAAAACTCAGCACCGAGTTCACAATATACAAAGCGTGTGGTACCGTGTGGTACCAGCAGGGTACCACACGGGCCACAGCAGCAACCCCCAACCCCCACTTCCACGCACTAGCCGTCAACTGGAAGGCAACACCAGGGGAAGTCCACCCCCACTAACGGCCAGAGAGCAAATCCCCAGAAGGATAGACTGGACAGAGGTAAACATGTGGGTGGGTTCTGGTCGGTTTGGAGTACGATGTTTACCTAATGATGTGTGACCTAACAAGGGATTGCCTGTAGATTCAATTTATGAAATTATGAAATATTCTAGACAAAGCCCATGAACATTATATACTTTATAATTTGAGGCTACAAGATGACCAGGACTAACTGAATGAATGGTCCAACAAATGGCTATTAAAGTTCAACCCGAGTAAATGTTAGGTAATGAAACTAACAGGTGGAAACAGGAGGCCAGACACAGGATATAGAATGGGAGATGAAATACTTCATGAAACGGACAGAGAGAAAGATTTAGGAGTTAATATCGCATGAAACCTGTCTCATGAACCCCTCATAAGAATAATTACATCTGTGACATACGCGAGGCTGGCTAACATCAGAACAGCCTTCAGGAACCTGTGCAAGGAATCATTCAGAATCGTGTATACTGCATATGTAAGACCAATCCTGGGGTATATGGGCCCAGCATGGAGCCCGTACCTTGTGAAGCACAAGACAAAGCTTGAAAAAGTTCAGTGGTATGCCACTAAGCTAGTCCCAGAACTAAGAGGTATGAGTTACGAGGAAAGGCACCTCACGACACTGGAAGACAGCGGAGTAAGGGATGACATGATCACTACCTCCAAAATTCTCAGAGGAATTGATAAGGCAGATAAAAATAAGCTGTTTAACATGGGTGGTATGCAAACTAGGGGACACAGCTTGAGACTGAGTATCCAAATGAACCACAGGGACGTTAGAAAGAACTTTTTCAGTGTCAAGAGTAGTTAACAGATGGAATGCATTAGGCAGTGATGTGGTGGAGGCTGACTCCATACACAGTTTTAAATGTAGATATGATAGAGCCCAGTGGGCTCAGGAATTTGTACACCAGTTGATTGACAGTTGTGAGGCGGGACCAAAGAGCCAAAGCTCAACCCCCGCAAGCACAATTGGGTGAGTACACACACACACGCACATGAATGTGAAGAGTGACAGGCAAGTGTAGTTATCTTAATGACGATGATATACGACTTGGAAACTTAAAGTTTTGCGCGTTGTACAATCTAAGCATGATGCTGTGAGGCAGTAAGATAGTGGCAGCATATAGCAACAGTCTAACTGTGCTACTGGCAGCTGAAGTTCAGTAACTAAGTAGCTGTAACAGATTCCCACGCAGCGAGGGAATCTAGTCTAAATTTCTGGTTCTAAATAATTAGTGTCATTCTGCTTGTCAAATTGGCTGTCTTAGCGAGTGTGAATCAGTTTGGTGAAGCTGTGCCTTGCCCTGAACTGGTCTGTAGCGCTTAGTTGAAGATATAATGTCTCTAAGCAGCGGTCAGCAAGAGAATGGTTCCCTCGATTGAGTGCCAGGATCTTGCGCTCGTGCCTGTTACTGTAGAGCCCTGTCAGTACGGTCCATAGGCCTGTCCGGACGGTCCATAGGCCTCTCAGACCGGTCCATAGGCCTCTCAGACCGGTCCATAGGCCTCTCAGACCGGTCCATAGGCCTCAGACCGGTCCATAGGCCAGTCAGAACGGTCCATAGTCTTGTCCGGACGGTCCATAGGCCTCTCAAACCGGTCCATAGGCCTCTCAGACCGGTCCATAGGCCTCTCAGACCGGTCCATAGGCCTCTCAGACCGGTCCATAGGCCAGTCAGAACGGTCCATAGTCTTGTCCGGACGGTCCATAGACCTCTCAGACCGGTCCATAGGCCTCTCAGACCGGTCCATAGGCCTCTCAGACCGGTCCATAGGCCTCTCAGACCGGTCCATAGGCCAGTCAGAACGGTCCATAGTCTTGTCCGGACGGTCCATAGGCCTCTCAGACCGGTCCATAGGCCTCTCAGACCGGTCCATAGGCCTCTCAGACCGGTCCATAGGCCAGTCAGAACGGTCCATAGTCCTGTCAGACCGGTCCATAGGCCTGTCAGTACGGTCCATAGTCCTGTCAGAACGGTCCATAGGCCTCTCAGTACGGTCCATAGTCCTGTCAGAACGATTCATAGGCCTGTCCGAACGGTCCATAGGCCTATCAGACCGGTTCATGGGCCTATCAGAACGGTCCATAGGCCAGTCAGGACTTTCCATAGGCCTGTCAGAAGAACGGTTAATAGGCCTGTTTCTAAAGATTGGCTGATAATGAGAGGTTCACTGCATTAGATTGGAATCAACATTTTATTCTCCGTTAACTCCTAATAGTAACATTTACTAATTACACTAACACGTAGAATTAATATCGGTGGTGTTTCTATAGTAAGGTATAATTAGCCAAGAAAATTCCCAGCCCTCATGACGCCGAGCGTCGATAGCATGATGAAACATGAAATCTTCCACGTTTGTTGGAAATTTATAGAGTTCAGTTAATAGTCCTTTCTTTCTAAAATATTGTTCATAATGGAGGAAATAATAGTTTTGCATTCTTATGCGTACCGAACTCGACCATTTGACCAAATTAATTATTAAAGTAAATATTACTGTGACGTAAAATTAAATACACGTCGACCCTTCTGGTTTAATTTGCGCAGTGTAAATTAAATCGATTGCCTTGCGAGAAGAGGTATTATGATTCAATGTATTTATTCTTGACGTTAGTTTAAGACGTAATTTCTTATTTCTCTAAATAATTACTAGTAAATCCAATTAGTTTAAGTTCGAGATCGCTATGAGCGTCTCTGCGCATTCGTGTCTCCCACACGACTCCGCCACGAGCACGTGCAGATTTGCAAGTGGCAGCCATTGCAGATAGAAGACATGGTCAAACATTGTTAATAATACTGTTAATTCTCACGTCTGAGAATACAATTACGTCCTGAAATTATACCTTCAAACAGCAGTGAACGTCAGGGACTAACAGATGTGATATCAGTGAGCCTAAATGTTTCAACAGGCCTACGTTAAATATTTTGTATATAGAGTGCACTTTATCATAAATTATTACTGTAGGTTGCTCACCGTTATGTCATCTGCCGACAACAAAACTCAGGTTAGTTTCTTTTCATGTTGTTCCCGATTTCTCAGTGAATCTGAGAAATTTATATAAATAATAAATTTATATTTATATAAATAAAAATGTACATGTTCGTTTGTTCAAAATCGCTAATCTCCGAAAGTTCATAACCGATTTCTTTGAAATTTTAACACAATGTTCCATTCGTATCAGAGCGGGTTTTTATATATACATACTATATAGATGTCACGACTGTGACGGGAAAAAAACATGTTTTTTTTTTAAACTGTATTTTTCATGTGACGAAAATCTTCGCAACCTTTTACCGATTGCTTTGAAAGTCTGACATAAAATTGCATTCGAAGAGGCGCGTGTTTTCATACACCTACTATTTACATGCCTCACCTGAGACAGAAAGGAAACATGCTTCTTTTTTTTTTTAAACAGCGCCATCTGTTGGACGCAAGAGCAACACACACACACTGTAATCTCTGAAAGTTCTTTACCGATTGCTTTAAAATTTTGACACAATGTTACATTCAAATAGAAACGTGTTTTTATATACCCTCATTTGGGGCAGGAGGAAGAAGAGGAGGAGCTGCACCAGCAGCAGGAGCAAGGAAGGAGGAGGAGGAGCTGCACCAGCAGCAGGAGCAAGGAAGCAGGAGGAGGAGCTGCACCAGCAGCAGGAGCAAGGAAGCAGGAGGAGGAGCTGCACCAGCAGCAGGAGCAAGGAAGCAGGAGGAGGAGGAGGAGCTGCACCAGCAGCAGGAGCAAGGAAGCAGGAGGAGGGGGAGCTGCACCAGCAGCAGGAGCAAGGAAGCAGGAGGAGGGGGAGCTGCACCAGCAGCTGGAGCAAGGAAGCAGGAGGAGGAGGAGGAGCTGCACCAGCAGCAGGAGCAAGGAAGCAGGAGGAGGAGGGTGAGCTGCACCAACAGCAGGAGCAAGGAAGCAGGAGGAGGAGGGTGAGCTGCACCAACAGCAGGAGCAAGGAAGCAGGAGGAGGAGGGTGAGCTGCACCAGCAGCAGGAGCAAGGAAGCAGGAGGAGGAGGAAGAGCTGCACCAACAGCAGGAGCAAGGAAGCAGGAGGAGGAGGAGCTGCACCAGCAGCAGGAGCAAGGAAGCAGGAGGAGGGGGAGGAGCTGCACCAGCAGCTGGAGCAAGGAAGCAGGAGGAGGAGGAGGAGCTGCACCAGCAGCTGGAGCAAGGAAGCAGGAGGAGGAGGAGGAGCTGCACCAGCAGCAGGAGCAAGGAAGCAGGAGGAGGAGGGTGAGCTGCACCAACAGCAGGAGCAAGGAAGCAGCAGGAGGAGGGTGAGCTGCACCAGCAGCAGGAGCAAGGAAGCAGGAGGAGGAGGAGCTGCACCAACAGCAGGAGCAAGGAAGCAGGAGGAGGAGGAGGAGCTGCACCAGCAGCAGGAGCAAGGAAGCAGGAGGAGGAGGAGGAGCTGCACCAGCAGCAGGAGCCAGGAAGCAGGAGGAGGAGGAGGAGCTGCACCAGCAGCAGGAGGAGGAGGGTGAGCTGCACCAGCAGCAGGAGCAAGGAAGCAGGAGGAGGAGGAGGAGCTGCACCAGCAGCAGGAGCAAGGAAGCAGGAGGAGGAGGAGCTGCACCAGCAGCAGGAGCAAGGAAGCAGGAGGAGGAGGGGGAGCTGCACCAGCAGCAGGAGCAAGGAAGCAGGAGGAGGAGGGTGAGCTGCACCAGCAGCAGGAGCAAGGAAGCAGGAGGAGGAGGGTGAGCTGCACCAACAGCAGGAGCAAGGAAGCAGGAGGAGGGGGAGGAGCTGCACCAGCAGCAGGAGCAAGGAAGCAGGAGGAGGGGGAGGAGCTGCACCAGCAGCAGGAGCAAGGAAGCAGGAGGAGGGGGAGCTGCACCAGCAGCAGGAGCAAGGAAGCAGGAGGAGGAGGAGGAGCTGCACCAGCAGCAGGAGCAAGGAAGCAGGAGGAGGAGGGTGAGCTGCACCAGCAGCAGGAGCAAGGAAGCAGGAGGAGGAGGAGGGTGAGCTGCACCAACAGCAGGAGCAAGGAAGCAGGAGGAGGGGGAGGAGCTGCACCAGCAGCAGGAGCAAGGAAGCAGGAGGAGGGGGAGGAGCTGCACCAGCAGCAGGAGCAAGGAAGCAGGAGGAGGGGGAGCTGCACCAGCAGCAGGAGCAAGGAAGCAGGAGGAGGGGGAGCTGCACCAGCAGCTGGAGCAAGGAAGCAGGAGGAGGAGGAGGAGCTGCACCAGCAGCAGGAGCAAGGAAGCAGGAGGAGGAGGGTGAGCTGCACCAACAGCAGGAGCAAGGAAGCAGGAGGAGGAGGGTGAGCTGCACCAACAGCAGGAGCAAGGAAGCAGGAGGAGGAGGGTGAGCTGCACCAGCAGCAGGAGCAAGGAAGCAGGAGGAGGAGGAGGAGCTGCACCAACAGCAGGAGCAAGGAAGCAGGAGGAGGAGGAGCTGCACCAGCAGCAGGAGCAAGGAAGCAGGAGGAGGGGGAGGAGCTGCACCAGCAGCAGGAGCAAGGAAGCAGGAGGAGGGGGAGCTGCACCAGCAGCTGGAGCAAGGAAGCAGGAGGAGGAGGAGGAGCTGCACCAGCAGCAGGAGCAAGGAAGCAGGAGGAGGAGGGTGAGCTGCACCAACAGCAGGAGCAAGGAAGCAGGAGGAGGAGGAGCTGCACCAGCAGCAGGAGCAAGGAAGCAGGAGGAGGAGGGTGAGCTGCACCAACAGCAGGAGCAAGGAAGCAGGAGGAGGAGGAGGAGGAGCTGCACCAGCAGCAGGAGCAAGGAAGCAGGAGGAGGAGGGGGAGCTGCACCAGCAGCAGGAGCAAGGAAGCAGGAGGAGGAGGGTGAGCTGCACCAACAGCAGGAGCAAGGAAGCAGGAGGAGGAGGAGGAGCTGCACCAGCAGCAGGAGCAAGGAAGCAGGAGGAGGATGGTGAGCTGCACCAGCAGCAGGAGCAAGGAAGCAGGAGGAGGGGGAGCTGCACCAACAGCAGGAGCAAGGAAGCAGGAGGAGGAGGAGGAGCTGCACCAGCAGCAGGAGCAAGGAAGCAGGAGGAGGAGGGGGAGCTGCCCCAACAGCAGGAGCAAGGAAGCAGGAGGAGGAGCTGCACCAACAGCAGGAGCAAGGAAGCAGGAGGAGGAGGGTGAGCTGCACCAGCAGCAGGAGCAAGGAAGCAGGAGGAGGAGCTGCACCAGCAGCAGGAGCAAGGAAGCAGGAGGAGGAGGGGGAGCTGCACCAGCAGCAGGAGCAAGGAAGCAGGAGGAGGAGGAGGAGCTGCACCAGCAGCAGGAGCAAGGAAGCAGGAGGAGGAGGGTGAGCTGCACCAGCAGCAGGAGCAAGGAAGCAGGAGGAGGAGCTGCACCAGCAGCAGGAGCAAGGAAGCAGGAGGAGGAGGGGGAGCTGCACCAGCAGCAGGAGCAAGGAAGCAGGAGGAGGAGGAGGAGCTGCACCAGCAGCAGGAGCAAGGAAGCAGGAGGAGGGGGAGCTGCACCAGCAGCAGGAGCAAGGAAGCAGGAGGAGGAGGATGAGCTGCACCAACAGCAGGAGCAAGGAAGCAGGAGGAGGAGCTGCACCAGCAGCAGGAGCAAGGAAGCAGGAGGAGGAGGGGGAGCTGCACCAGCAGCAGGAGCAAGGAAGCAGGAGGAGGAGGAGGAGTTGCACCAGCAGCAGGAGCAAGGAAGCAGGAGGAGGAGGGTGAGCTGCACCAGCAGCAGGAGCAAGGAAGCAGGAGGAGGAGGGGGAGCTGCACCAGCAGCAGGAGCAAGGAAGCAGGAGGAGGAGGAGCTGCACCAGCAGCAGGAGCAAGGAAGCAGGAGGAGGAGGGGGAGCTGCACCAGCAGCAGGAGCAAGGAAGCAGGAGGAGGAGGAGGAGCTGCACCAGCAGCAGGAGCAAGGAAGCAGGAGGAGGAGCTGCACCAGCAGCAGGAGCAAGGAAGCAGGAGGAGGAGGGTGAGCTGCACCAGCAGCAGGAGCAAGGAAGCAGGAGGGGGAGCTGCAGCAGGAGCAAGGAAGCAGGAGGAGGAGGGTGAGCGGCACCAGCAGCAGGAGCAAGGAAGCAGGAGGAGGAGCTGCACCAGCAGCAGGAGCAAGGAAGCAGGAGGAGGAGGGTGAGCTGCACCAGCAGCAGGAGCAAGGAAGGAGGAGGAGGAGGAGGAGCTGCACCAACAGCAGGAGCAAGGAAGGAGGAGGAGGAGGGTGAGCTGCACCAGCAGCAGGAGCAAGGAAGCAGGAGGAGGAGCTGCACCAGCAGCAGGAGCAAGGAAGGAGGAGGAGGAGGAGGAGCTGCACCAACAGCAGGAGCAAGGAAGCAGGAGGAGGAGCTGCACCAGCAGCAGGAGCAAGGAAGCAGGAGGAGGAGCTGCACCAGCAGCAGGAGCAAGGAAGCAGGAGGAGGAGGAGGAGCTGCACCAACAGCAGGCGCAAGGAAGCAGGAGGAGGGGGAGCTGCACCAGCAGCAGGAGCAAGGAAGCAGGAGGAGGAGCTGCACCAGCAGCAGGAGCAAGGAAGGAGGAGGAGGAGGGTGAGCTGCACCCAGCAGGAGCAAGGAAGCAGGAGGAGGAGGGTGAGCTGCACCAGCGGCAGGAGCAAGGAAGAAGGAGGAGGAGCTGCACCAGCAGCAGGAGCAAGGAAGCAGGAGGAGGAGGAGCTGCACCAGCAGCAGGAGCAAGGAAGGAGGAGGAGGAGCTGCACCAGCAGCAGGAGCAAGGAAGCAGGAGGAGGGTGAGCTGCACCAGCAGCAGGAGCAAGGAAGGAGGAGGAGGAGGGTGAGCTGCACCAGCAGCAGGAGCAAGGAAGCAAGAGGAGGAGCTGCACCAGCAGCAGGAGCAAGGAAGGAGGAGGAGGAGGAGGAGCTGCACCAACAGCAGGAGCAAGGAAGCAGGAGGAGGAGCTGCACCAGCAGCAGGAGCAAGGAAGCAGGAGGAGGAGCTGCACCAGCAGCAGGAGCAAGGAAGCAGGAGGAGGAGGAGGAGCTGCACCAACAGCAGGCGCAAGGAAGCAGGAGGAGGGGGAGCTGCACCAGCAGCAGGAGCAAGGAAGCAGGAGGAGGAGGGGGAGCTGCACCAGCAGCAGGAGTAAGGAAGCAGGAGGAGGAGGGTGAGCTGCACCAGCAGCAGGAGCAAGGAAGGAGGAGGAGGAGCTGCACCAGCAGCAGGAGCAAGGAAGCAGCAGGAGGAGGGTGAGCTGCACCAGCAGCAGGAGCAAGGAAGCAGGAGGAGGAGGGTGAGCTGCACCAGCAGCAGGAGCAAGGAAGCAGGAGGAGGAGGAGGAGCTGCACCAGCAGCAGGAGCAAGGAAGCAGGAGGAGGAGCTGCACCAGCAGCAGGAGCAAGGAAGCAGGAGGAGGAGGAGGAGCTGCACCAGCAGCAGGAGCAAGGAAGCAGGAGGAGGAGGGTGAGCTGCACCAGCAGCAGGAGCAAGGAAGCAGGAGGAGGAGGGTGAGCTGCACCAGCAGCAGGAGCAAGGAAGCAGGAGGAGGAGCTGCACCAGCAGCAGGAGCAAGGAAGCAGGAGGAGGAGAAGGAGCTGCACCAACAGCAGGAGCAAGGAAGCAGGAGGAGGAGCTGCACCAGCAGCAGGAGCAAGGAAGCAGGAGGAGGGGGGGGGAGCTGCACCAGCAGCAGGAGCAAGGAAGCAGGAGGAGGAGCTGCACCAGCAGCAGGAGCAAGGAAGCAGGAGGAGGAGGAGGAGCTGCACCAGCAGCAGGAGCAAGGAAGCAGGAGGAGGAGATGCACCAGCAGCAGGAGCAAGGAAGCAGGAGGAGGAGGAGGAGCTGCACCAGCAGCAGGAGCAAGGAAGCAGGAGGAGGGGGAGGAGCTGCACCAGCAGCAGGAGCAAGGAAGCAGGAGGAGGAGGAGGAGCTGCACCAGCAGCAGGAGGAGGAGGGTGAGCTGCACCAGCAGCAGGAGCAAGGAAGCAGGAGGAGGAGGGGGAGCTGCACCAGCAGCAGGAGCAAGGAAGCAGGAGGAGGAGGGTGAGCTGCACCAGCAGCAGGAGCAAGGAAGCAGGAGGAGGAGGAGGAGCTGCACCAGCAGCAGGAGCAAGGAAGCAGGAGATGGAGGAGCTGCACCAGCAGCAGGAGCAAGGAAGCAGGAGGAGGAGGGGAGCTGCACCAGCAGCAGGAGCAAGGAAGCAGGAGGAGGAGCTGCACCAGCAGCAGGAGCAAGGAAGCAGGAGGAGGAGGGTGAGCTGCACCAACAGCAGGAGCAAGGAAGCAGGAGGAGGAGGGTGAGCTGCACCAACAGCAGGAGCAAGGAAGCAGGAGGAGGGGGAGGAGCTGCACCAGCAGCAGGAGCAAGGAACAGGAGGAGGGGGAGCTGCACCAGCAGCAGGAGCAAGGAAGCAGGAGGAGGAGCTGCACCAACAGCAGGAGCAAGGAAGCAGGAGGAGGAGGTGAGCTGCACCAGCAGCAGGAGCAAGGAAGCAGGAGGAGGAGGGGGAGCTGCACCAACAGCAGGAGCAAGGAAGCAGGAGGAGGAGGAGCTGCACCAGCAGCAGGAGCAAGGAAGCAGGAGGAGGGGAGGAGCTGCACCAGCAGCAGGAGCAAGGAAGCAGGAGGAGGAGGAGCTGCACCAGCAGCAGGAGCAAGGAAGCAGGAGGAGGAGGAGGAGCTGCACCAACAGCAGGAGCAAGGAAGCAGGAGGAGGAGGAGGAGCTGCACCAGCAGCAGGAGCAAGGAAGCAGGAGGAGGAGGAGGAGCTGCACCAGCAGCAGGAGCAAGGAAGCAGGAGGAGGAGCTGCACCAACAGCAGGAGCAAGGAAGCAGGAGGAGGAGCTGCACCAACAGCAGGAGCAAGGAAGCAGGAGGAGGAGGGTAAGCTGCACCAACAGCAGGAGCAAGGAAGCAGGAGGAGGAGGAGGAGCTGCACCAGCAGCAGGAGCAAGGAAGCAGGAGGAGGAGGGTGAGCTGCACCAGCAGCAGGAGCAAGGAAGCAGGAGGAGGAGGGAGCTGCACCAGCAGCAGGAGCAAGGAAGCAGGAGGAGGAGGGGAGCTGCACCAGCAGCAGGAGCAAGGAAGCAGGAG
>NC_091173.1:36017719-36050219 GCF_040958095.1 Procambarus clarkii
GTGGAAAAGAAGTTCCTGTAAAATAGTCTAATAGGGGGTACAGGTGTTGTGTTAGTTGACTCTTCAGAGGTTGCATGGCGTTTCACCTTCCTTTTTATGATGTCTTCAACGAAACCATTGGAGAAGCCGTTGTTGACTAGTACCTGCCATACCCTACATAGTTCTTCATCGACTTGCTTCCATCCTGAGCTGTGGCTGAAAGCACGGTCAACATAAACGTTGACAACACTCCTCTTGTACTTGTCTGGGCAGTCACTGTTGGCATTGAGGCACATTCCAATGTTTGTTTCCTTAGTGTAGACTACAGTGTGGAAACCTCCGCTCCTTTCCATGACTGTTACATCTAGAAAGGGCAGCTTCCCATCCCTTCTCCATCTCGTAAGTGAAACTCAACACAGAATTCCGCTCTAATGCCTCCTTCAGCTCCTGCAGACGTGTGACATTAGGTACCTGTGTAAAAATGTCGTCAACATACCTGCAGTATATGGCAGGTTTCAAGTTCATGTCAACTAAGACCTTCTGTTCGATGGTACCAATGTATACGTTTGCAAACAGGACACCTAGGGGAGAACCCATGGCGACCCCATCTACTTGCTTATACATGTGCCCATCATGGCTCAAGAAGGGTGCCTCTTTAGTACAAGCTTTGAGTAGTTTCCCTAGAATGTTTTCTGGTATGTCAAGAGGAATACACGCCGGATCACGATACACTCTGTCCGCTATCATCCCAATTGTTTCATCCACAAGTACGTTGGTAAACAGTGATTCTACGTCCAACGAGGCTCTTATCCCTGTGGCCCATGTTCCCCGCAGTAAGTCAACAAATTCCTTTGGAGGCTTCAGGCTGAAAGCACAAGGTACGTAAGGAGTCAGCAAGCCGTTGAGTCACTTCGCCAGTCTGTACGTGGGTGTGGGTATCTGGCTGATGATTGGCGAAGTGGGTTTCCAGGCTTGTGCGTCTTGACATTTCCATATGCATACCCAGGTTGGTATTCCCAAGTAATCTTTTGCAGGTGGAGTCCAGATTTTTTGGCGTTCACAGTTTCGATCAATCGGTTTACCTTTGCCTTCAATTCGGCTGAAGTGTCCTTCGTTACCCTTTGGAATTTAGTCCATTTGTTAGTTTTTTAGTTAGTTGACTCTGAAGAGTCAACTAACACAACACCTGTACCCTCTATTAGACTATTTTACAGGAACTTCTTTTCCACAGCTCATAAAACGGAGAAAAGGGTCCTGAAAAATATTGTTAATATGAACGTTATCCCTACAGACAAAAATCAGAAGATACAATTGACGATTTACTATAAAACCCAAAAAACGGCCAACCTTCTTATGAAAAACTCTCCAGACACAAAGCAGAACACCTTAAAAGAGACTAACGTCGTCTATACCTTCAAATGCCCACTTGGGGACTGTAACCCACAAAGAACTCAGTATATAGGCAAGACAACAACATCTCTTTCCAGGCGATTAACAATACATATGCAACAGAGCTCCATCAAGGAACATATAATCTCTTCCCACAACCAGACCATCACCAGAGGTGTCTTACCAAACAACACAGAAATCATCAATAGATACAGCGATAGCAGGCGGCTCGACATCTGCGAGGCACTGGCACTACATATCAAAAAGTTATCACCAGCAATCAACAGCCAATTAATGCACAACTATATTCTACCCACTTCAAGACTCCGTGCCAATATAGAAGCATCAAGAGGAAGTATGGGCCAATAGGCCCTTTGCAGTTACTTCCATTCATATGCTCTCATTTATCCAATTTACACCCATTGCACCGTGTTTTGTCTTCTGTTGACCAAAAGTTTGTTCACCTCATCCAAAACTGTTGTAACATATCACCTCATGCAAATGGAAGTATATAAGACAAGCTGTTCAATGTTAGCATTAAGTAAAACTCTGTTTTCAGGTTACAGTTGTGTGTGTGTAATATATATATATATATATATATATATATATATATATATATATATATATATATATATATATATATATATATATATATATATATATATGTGTGTGTGTGTGTGTGTGTGTGTGTGTGTGTGTGTGTGTGTACTCACCTAATTGTGCTTGCGGGGTTGAGCTCTGGCTCTTTGGTCCCGCCTCTCAACCGTCAATCAACTGGTGTACAGATTCCTGAGCCTACTGGGCTCTATCATATCTACACTTGAAACTGTGTATGGAGTCAGCCTCCACCACATCACTTCCTAATGCATTCCATTTGTCAACCACTCTGACACTAAAAAGAGTTCTTTCTAATATCCCTGTGGCTCATTTGGGCGCTCAGTTTCCACCTGTGTCCCCTTGTGCGTGTGCCCCTTGTGTTAAATAGCCTGTCTTTATCTACCCTATCAATTCCCTTGAGAATCTTCAATGTAGTGATCATGTCCCCCCCTAACTCTTCTGTCTTCCAGCGAAGTGAGGTTCAATTCCCGCAGTCTCTCCTCGTAGCTCATGCCTCTCAGCTCGGGTACTAGTCTGGTGGCAAATCTTTGAACCTTTTCCAGTTTAGTCTTATGCTTGACTAGATATGGACACCATGCTGGGGCTGCATACTCCAGAATTGGCCTGAAATATGTGGTATACAAAGTTCTGAATGTGTCTTTACACAAATTTCTGAATGCTGTTCGTATGTTGGCCAGCCTGGCATATGCCACTGATGTTATTCTCTTGATATGTGCTGCAGGATACAGGTCTGGCGTGATATCAACTCCCAAGTCTTTTTCTTTCTCTGACTCCTGAAGGATTTCCTCTCCCAGATGATACCTTGTATTTGGCCTCCTGCTCCCTACACATATCTTCATTACATTACATTTGGTTGGGTTGAACTCTAACAACCACTTGTTCGACCATTCCTTCAGTTTGTCAAGGTCTTCTTGAAGCCTCAAACAGTCCTCTTCTGTCTTAATCCTTCTTATAATTTTGGCATCGTCCGCAAACATTGAGAGAAATGAATCTATACCCTCCGGGAGATCATTTACATATATCAGAAACAAGATAGGACCGAGTACAGAGCCCTGTGGGACTCCACTGGTGACTTCACGCCAATCGGAGGTCTTATCCCTCACCGTAACTCTCTGCTTCCTATTGCTTAGGTACTCCCTTATCCACTGGAGCACCTTACCAGCTACACCTGCCTGTCTCTCCAGCTTATGTACCAGCCTCTTATGCGGTACTGTGTCAAAGGCTTTCCGACAATCCAAGAAAATGCAGTCAGCCCAGCCCTCTCTTTCTTGCTTAATCTATGTCACCTGGTCATAGAATTCTATTAAGCCTGTCAGGCAAGATTTACCCTCCCTGAACCCATGTTGTCGATTTGTCACGAAGTCCCTTTTCTCCAGATGTGCTACCAGGTTTTTTCTCACGATCTTCTCCATCACCTTGCATGGTATACAAGTCAAGGATACTGGCCTGTAGTTCAGTGCCTCTTGCCTGTCGCCCTTTTTGTATATTGGGACCACATTCGCCGTCTTCCAAATTTCTGGTAGGTCTCCCGTCTCCAGTGACCTACTATACACTATGGAGAGTGGCAAGCAAAGTGCCTCTGCACACTCTTTCAGTACCCATGGCGAGATCCCGTCTGTACCAACAGCCTTTCTAACATCCAGATCCAGCAGGTGTCTCTTGACCTCCTCTCTCGTAATTTCAAACTCTTCTAAGGCCGCCTGGTTTACGTCCCTTTCTCCTAGCACAGTGACCTCACCTTGTTCTGTTGTGAAGACCTCTTGGAACCTCTTGTTGAGTTCATCACACACCTCTTTGTCATTCTCTGTATACCTGTCCTCGCCTGTTCTAAGTTTCACTACCTGTTCTTTCACCGTTGTTTTCCTTCTGATGTGACTGTGGAGTAGCTTTGGTTCGGTCTTGGCTTTGTTTGCTATATCATTTTCATAACTTTTCTCTGCTTCTCTTCTCACCCTGACGTACTCATTCCTGGTTCTCTGGTATCTCTCTCTGCTTTCTGGTGTTCTGTTATTCCGGAAGTTCCTCCACGCCCTTTTGTTCAGTTTCTTTGCTTCCATACATGCCCTATTATACCATGGATTCTTCTTTTGTTTCTCGGATTTTTCCTTTTGGGCCGGGATGAACCTGTTTACTGCCTCCTGACACTTTTGGGTGACATAGTCCATCATATCTTGTACAGACTTAGCTCTGAGGTCTGTTTCCCAAGGTATTTCCCTTAGGAAGCTTCTCATCTCCTCATAATTTCCCTTTCGGTATGCCAGCCTTTTGTTTCCTAGTTCTTTTTCTGGGGGGATAATTCCTAGCTCTACAAGGTACTGAAAGTTCGATACACTGTGGTCACTCATTCCCAAGGGTACTTCCATCTTGACTTCCCTTATATCCCACTCATTCAGGGTAAATATCAGATCAAGCATTGCTGGTTCATCCTCTCCTCTTATTCTTGTTGGATCTTTGATGTGCTGGCTTAGAAAGTTTCTTGTTGCCACGTCCAGCAGCTTAGCTCTCCATGTTTCTGGTCCTCCATGCGGGTCTCTGTTCTTCCAATCTATCTTCCCATGGTTGAAGTCTCCCGTAATTAGTAGTCCAGATCCATTCCTGCTAGCAACAGAAGCTGCTCTCTCTATTATGTTAATGGTGGCCATATTGTTGTGTGTGTGTGTGTGTGTGTGTGTGTGTGTGTGTGTGTGTGTGTGTGTGTGTGTGTGTGTGTGTGTGTGTGTGTGTGTGTGTGTGTGTAATCCAAATTCAAGAGAGAATTTATTTAGTTTTATCAGATTACGTTGTTAAGTTGTTATATAGTTGTGTGTAGTTGGCTCAGTTAGTGTGACCAGGTGAGAGAGACTATGGCAAGTTGCCAGGGTAAACAATGTTATGGTAGTCGCCCTTGATGGAACGATAATTTGATGACCACACCACACATCAGAAGATGCAGAGACGACGACGTTTCGGTCGTCATCTCTCAACCTTCTGGGTTGACAATCTTCTTGATTGTCGTCTTCTCAATCAAACGAATCACAAAACGGCTTGATTGTGATAGGGTCCAGGACGGACCGAAACTTCGTCTTGTCTCAATATTCTTGTGTGTGGTGTGGTCATCATATCTTCCGCCTCCTTATTGTGACTCGTCGTCCAAAAGAGAATGCAGTAATTTACTGAAGGTCCCAGTCAGTCCCGAGGGACTGTCCCCAGGTCCTCCTGCTCCCAGACACTACAGTGTTGTAAACCACAGTCATGAAGCTTAGAAGCTGTGCAATATATTCCTGCAAGGTTCTCTTCAAGCTTACACTTTCTAAGGCTTTTCAGAGCTTTGTTAGGAAACAAAAAATATATTTATCAGGTAGAACAATATAATTATTCAGGTCTTAATATATTGTAAATATGTTTTCACTTACAATCTACGTATGTCTGTTATAGCAATTGTTGAATGTTTACAAACTATACATTGTGCAGCATTATAAATGTACCGAGTATACCACGAGAGCTTATATTCCAGGAGTGTATGTGTACAAGCACATATATTCCAGGAGTGTATGTGTACAAGCACATATATTCCAGGAGTGTATGTGTACAAGCACATATATTCCAGGAGTGTATGTGTACAAGCACATATATTCCAGGAGTGTATGTGTACAAGCACATATATTCCAGGAGTGTATGTGTACAAGCACATATATTCCAGGAGTGTATGTGTACAAGCACATATATTCCAGGAGTGTATGTGTACAAGCACATATATTCCAGGAGTGTATGTGTACAAGCACATATATTCCAGGAGTGTATGTACTACAAGCACATATATTCCAGGAGTGTATGTACTACAAGCACATATATTCCAGGAGTGTATGTACTACAAGCACATATATTCCAGGAGTGTATGTACTACAAGCACATATATTCCAGGAGTTATCTTGAGGTTATCTTGAGATGATTTCGGGGCTTTAGTGTCCCCGCGGCCCGGTCCTCGACCAGGCCTCCACCCCCAGGAAGCAGCCCGTGACAGCTGACTAACACCCAGGTACCTATTTTACTGCTAGGTAACAGGAGCATAGGGTGAAAGAAACTCTGCCCATTGTTTCTCGCCGGCGCCTGGGATCGAACCCAGGACCACAGGATCACAAGTCCCGCGTGCTGTCCGCTCGGCCGACCGGCTCCAATATTCCAGGAGTGTATGTACTACAAGCACATATATTCCAGGAGTGTATGTACTACAAGCACATATATTCCAGGAGTGTATGTACTACAAGCACATATATTCCAGGAGTGTATGTACTACAAGCACATATATTCCATGAATGTATGTACTACAAATACACATAAGCCAGAAACACTCTGATATGATGAATAATTATGATATGATGAGCACACGAACATATTTTACAAACCTTTCTCATTATTGTATTCATGTCACGAATACACAAATACAATGAACACATGTATGACAGGATTACACATATGCCTATATAATACATATATGTCACTTGTTTACACACACTATGAGTTCATGTTTATCAGGAGTACACATCAGTAAACATATTCCCTGAATACCCACAACGAGTGTAGCACCGCCGGCGCTACACCCGTGGTGGTGGCGCTACACCCGTGGTGGCGGCGCTACACCCGTGGTGGCGGCGCTACACCCGTGGTGGCGGCGCTACACCCGTGGTGGCGGCGCTACACCCGTGGTGGCGGCGCTACACCCGTGATGGCGGCGCTACACCCGTGGTGGCGGCGCTACACCCGTGGTGGTGGCGCTACACCCGTGGTGGTGACGCTACGCCCGTGGTGGCGGCGCTACACCCGTGGTGGTGGCGCTACACCCGTGGTGGCGGCGCTACACCCGTGGTGGTGACGCTACACCCGTGGTGGTGACGCTACACCCGTGGTGGTGGCGCTACACCCGTGGTGGCGGCGCTACACCCGTGGTGGTGGCGCTACACCCGTGGTGGCGGCGCTACACCCGTGGTGGTGGCGCTACACCCGTGGTGGCGGCGCTACACCCGTGGTGGTGGCGCTACACCCGTGGTGGCGGCGCTACACCCGTGGTGGCGGCGCTACACCCGTGGTGGCGGCGCTACACCCGTGGTGGCGGCGCTACACCCGTGGTGGCGGCGCTACACCCGTGGTGGCGGCGCTACACCCGTGATGGCGGCGCTACACCCGTGGTGGCGGCGCTACACCCGTGGTGGTGGCGCTACACCCGTGGTGGTGACGCTACACCCGTGGTGGCGGCGCTACACCCGTGGTGGTGGCGCTACACCCGTGGTGGCGGCGCTACACCCGTGGTGGTGACGCTACACCCGTGGTGGTGACGCTACACCCGTGGTGGCGGCGCTACACCCGTGGTGGTGACGCTACACCCGTGGTGGCGGCGCTACACCCGTGGTGGCGGCGCTACACCCGTGGTGGCGGCGCTACACCCGTGGTGGCGGCGCTACACCCGTGGTGGTGGCGCTACACCCGTGGTGGCGGCGCTACACCCGTGGTGGCGGCGCTACACCCGTGGTGGGGGCGCTACACCCGTGATGGCGGCGCTACACCCGTGGTGGCGGCGCTACACCCGTGGTGGCGGCGCTACACCCGTGGTGGCGGCGCTACACCCGTGGTGGTGGCGCTACACCCGTGGTGGTGGCGCTACACCCGTGGTGGCGGCGCTACACCCGTGGTGGCGGCGCTACACCCGTGGTGGCGGCAATGTATAACCCAGAGATATAATTCAACACGTTGCATACAACTGACTTTTCTTCCCCGCGTTCACAATATAGCAACCCACAAAAGTATTTTAAAAACCTATTTTACAAATAAACAATATTTGGAGATTAGATATATATATATATATATATATATATATATATATATATATATATATATATATATATGTCGTACCTAGTAGCCAGAACTCACTTTTTGGCCTACTATGCAAGGCCCGATTTGCCTAATAAGCCAAGTTTTCCTGAATTAATATATTTTTTCAAATTTTTTTCTTATGAAATGATAAAGCTACCCATTTCATAATGTATGAGGGCAATTTTTTTTATTGGAGTTAAAATTAACGTAGATATATGACCGAACCTAACCATCCCTACCTAACCTAACCTAACCTATCTTTATAGGTTAGGTTTGGTTAGGTAGCCGAAAAAGTTAGGTTAGGTTAGGTTAGGTAGGTTAGGTAGTTGAAAAACAATTAATTCATGAAAACTTGGCTTACTAGGCAAATCGGGCCTTGCATAGTAGGCTGAGAAGTGCGTTCTGGCTACTAGGTTCGACATATATATATATATATATATATATATATATATATATATATATATATATATATATATATATATATATATATATATTAGTATATTTTTGTAGCAGTTATTCTTGTAAACATATGCTGTTGAATATGACCGAAAAGGTAAGATTAATAATTCTTACTCGAAGTTTCTCAATATATCATATGTTTTTCTTCACTGTCGATGGTAATTGAAATATCAATTCTCCAAAAATTCACTTATATTTAAACCCTCTGAACGCATTTCGTAAATTCTTATTACATTTTCAAAGATTTAGTTTACACATACAAATTCAACGTACTTATACTCCTTTTGAGTGAGGTGATATGGCGCAAACGTTTTGGGTGAGGTGACAACCACAATACAGAACACGAAACAATGGATATAAATTGGGTATGAAAAAACATAAGAATGAAAGTAACTGCAGAAGGCCTATTGGATCATACCTCCTCTTGCTCCTTCCATGTTGGTTCGAGGTCTTGAAGTGGGAATAATATAGTTGTGCATTAATTGGCTATGGTTTGCTGGTGTTGACTTTTTGATGTGTAGTGCCTCACTGATGTCGAGCCTCCTGCTATCGTTGTATTTATTGATGATTTCTGTGTTGTTTGTTAATCGCCTGGAGAGAGATGTTGTTGTCTTGCCTATATGCCGAGTTCTTTCGGGCTTACAGTCCCCAAGTGGTCATTTGAAAGCATAGACGACGTTGGTTTCCTTCAAGGCATTCTGCTTGGTATCTGGGAAATTTTTTAATGAGTAGGATGGCCGTTTTTTTGGTTTTATAATAAATTGTGAATTATATTTTCTGATTTTTGTCTGTAGGGATAACGTTCCTATCAACAACATCTTTCAGGACCCTTTCCTCCGTTTTGTGAGCCGTCAAAAAAAGTTTCTGTAAAATAGTGTAATAGGGGGCACAAGTGTTGTGTTGGTTGACTCTTCAGAGATTGCGTTGCGTTTCACCTTTCTTTTTATGATGTCTTCAACAAAACCGTTAGATGAGCCGTTGTTGACTAGGACTTGCCTTACCCTACAGAGTTCTTCATCGACTTCCTTCCATTCTGAGCTGTGGCTGAGAGCCCGGTCGACGTAAGCGTTGACGACATTCTTCATGTACCTGTCTGGGCAGTCACTATTGACATTGAGGCACATTCCTATGTCTGTTTCCTTAGTGTAGACTACAGTGTGTAAGCCTTCGCTCCTTTCCCTGAATGTTACATCTAGAAAGGGCAGCTTCCTATCATTCTCCATCTCGTAAGTGAATCTCAACACAGAATTCTGCTCGAATGTCTCCTTCAGCTGCTGATGTCTGGCATCAGGTACCTTCGTAAAAGATCCACCGAAACCAGGATCAGCAAGAAAATGACAACATCAATCTGGAATCAATCTCACTGAGGACCAAGTCACTCTCTTAAATCTGGGTATAAACTGTCACGTTATGTCCAGACCAAGTGAGATGGCCCGGAAAGTGGAGTTGGAGATCCTATTGGACGACATATTTGACCCCGAGACACAAATGAAGGTCACTACCAAAGATACCTTACAAGCAGAACTTATTGCGGAAGGAGGAAAGAATCGAGGCAATTACAGAAGCACCATACTGTCCCCCGAGCTCAAAGCGGCAGCTAAAAGCCTTCGTGAGAACAAGGAGATAGTCGTCAGGAGAGGTGACAAGTCGCCAATATACGTTATTCGTAAAAAAGACGAATATTTGGCAAAAATAAACATCATACTCTCTGACCAAACTAAATTCCAAAGGGTAACGAAGGACACTACAGCCGAATTGAAAACAAAGGTAAACAGATTGATCGAAACTGTGAATGCCAAGAAATCCGGACTCCACCTGCCAAAGGTTAATGCGGAATACAAATCTGGATATGCGTATGAAAATGTCAAGACCCACAAGCCTGGAAACCCACTTCAGCCAATCATCAGCCAGATACCCACACCCACATACAGACTGGCTAAGCGACTCAACGGCCTGCTGACTCCTTATGTACCTTGTGCTTTCTACCTCAAGTCTCCAAAGGAGTTTGTTGACTTACTGCTGGGAGCACGGGCCATGGTGATATAAGCCTCGTAGGATGTAGAGTCATTGTTTACCAACGTACCTGTGGATGAAACAATCGGGATGATAGCGGACAGAGTGTATCGTGATCCGCCCTGTACTCTTGACATACCAGAAAACATTCTAAGGAAACTACTCCAAGCTTGTACTAAAGAGGCACCCTTCTTGAGCCCAGATGGGCACATGAATAAGCAAGTAGATGGGGTCGCCATGGGTTCTCCCCTAGGTGTCCTGTTTGCGAACTTCTACATGGGTACCATCGAGCAAAAAGTCTTAGTCGACATGAACTTGAAACCGGCCATATACTGCAGGTATGTTGACGACATTTTTATGCAGATATGTTGATGACATTTTTACGCAGATACCTGACGCCAAATATCTGCAGCAGCTGAAGGAGGCATTTGAGCGGAATTATGTGTCGAGTTTCACTTACGAGATGATGAATGATGGGAAGCTGCCCTTTCTAGATGTAACAGTCACGGAAAGGAGCGGAGGCTTCCACACTTCAGTCTACACTAAGGAAAGAAACAAAGAAATGTGCCTTAATGCCAATAGTGACTGCCCAGACAGGTACAAGAGGAGTGTCGTCAACGCTTACGTCGACCGGGCTCTCAGCCACAGCTCAGAATGGAAGCAAGTCGATGAAGAACTGATAGGGTAAGGGAGGTCCTAGTCAACAATGGCTCATCTAACGGTTTTGTTGAAGACATCATAAAAAGAAAGGTGAAACGCCAGGCAACCTTTGAAGAGCCAACAAACACAACACTTATACCCCCTATTAGACTATTTTATAGGAACTTCTTTTCGACTGCTCATAAAACGGTGGAAAGGGTCCTGAAAGATATTGTTGATAGGAACGTTATTCTTACAGCCAAAATCAGATAATACAGTTGACAATTTACTATAAAACATAAAAAAACGGCCAACCTACTCATGAAAAACTCCACAGACACCAAGCAGAATGCCTTGAAGGAAACCAACGTCTCTATGCCTTCAAATGCCCACTTGGGGCTGTAAGCCCCAAAGAACTCAGTATATAGGCAAGACAACAACGTCTCTTTCCAGGCGAATAACAATGCATAAACAACAGGTCTCCATCAAGGAACGAATAATCTCTTCTCACAACCAGACCATCACCAGAGAAATCTTAACAAACAACACAGAAATCATCTATAGATACAACGATAGCAGGAGACTCGACATCTGCGAGGCACTACACATCAAAAAGTCAACACCAGCAATCCATAGCCAATTAATGCACAACTATATTCTACACACTTCAAGACCCCGAACCAACATGGAAAGCAGCAGGAGGTATGGGCCAATAGGCCTTCTGCAGTTACTTCCATTCTTATGTTTTCGTACCCAATTTATATCCATTGTTTTGTGTTCTGTCTTGTCTTTGTCACCTCACCCAAAACTTTTGTGCCATATTACCTCACCCAAAAAGAGTACAAGTACAATGATTTTTTATGTGTAAACTAAGTCATTGAAAATGTAATAAGAAATTACGAAATGTGTTCAGGTGTCAGACAATAAATAAAAATGAATTTTGGAGAATTTATATTTCAATTACCATCGACAGTGGAGAAAAATATAAGAAATATTGAGAAAATTCGTGTTAAAATTATTAATCTTACCTTTTCGGTCATATTCAACAACATATATATATATATATATATATATATATATATATATATATATATATATATATATATATATATATATATATATATATATATAAAACAAAACATACTTCATCGCAAGCAGTATACTCAGTCTATACATTAATGCAGAGAAAAATACTTACACACTAAACAGGTTTTAAAAAAAGGTGGGAGGTGTTATGATAGAGATTGTTTAGAGAAAACAATCTAAGAAGGGGCAGAGTTTACACCTCTTTTACAATACTTTACATAAACTGCATTTTCGCTAATGACTCAAATATTTTTCGTAACATGGAAGTTCTATTGAGCATCTTTACTTGGCAGTTTGATTGGCAAGATTTATTATTCAGGTTTATTGGGTATCCCCCAATAAGGAAGATTTATTGGCCAGCTTCACTTTGTCAGGGTGAAGGGTTCGCTCTATTAGCAAGTTTTATTGAGTATAATTTTTGAGGAGAATTATTTGGAAACCTTACTGGTCACCTTGTTGGTAGGCCATATTAGAAACGTTTGTTAGACAGAGTTATGGGGCTGCTTTAGGAGGAACACACAGCTTACTAGGCTTATATTGGGCAGTTTTATGGGTCATTTTATAGTGCAGACTTATTGAGCAGCACAGATTACTGATATCATTGATAACAGTCACATTAGTAACACTGTCACATTAGTAACACTGTCACATTAGTAACACGGTCACATTAGTAACACTGTCACATTAGTAACACTGTCACATTAGTAACACTGTCACATTAGTAACACTGTTACATTAGTAACACTGTTACATTAATAACACTGTCACATTAGTAACACTGTCACATTAGTAACACTCACATTAATAACACTGTCACATTAGTAACACTGTCACATTAGTAACACTCACATTAGTAACACGGTCACATTAGTAACACTGTCACATTAGTAACACTGTCACATTAGTAACACTGTCACATTAGTAACACGGTCACATTAGTAACACTGTCACATTAGTAACACTGTCACATTAGTAACACTGTTACATTAGTAACACTGTTACATTAATAACACTGTCACATTAGTAACACTGTCACATTAGTAACACTGTCACATTAATAACACTGTCACATTAGTAACACTGTCACATTAGTAACACTCACATTAGTAACTCGGTCACATTAGTAACACTGTCACATTAGTAACACTGTCACATTAGTAACACGGTCACATTAGTAACACTGTCACATTAGTAACAATGTTACATTAGTAACACTGTCACATTAGTAACACTGTCACATTAGTAACATGGTCACATTAGTAACACTGTCACATTAGTAACACTGTCACATTAGTAACACTGTCACATTAGTAACACTGTTACATTAGTAACACTGTCACATTAGTAACACGGTCACATTAGTAACACTGTCACATTAGTAACACTGTCACATTAGTAACACGGTCACATTAGTAACACTGTCACATTAGTAACACGGTCACATTAGTAACACTGTCACATTAGTAACACTGTCACATTAGTAACAATGTTACATTAGTAACACTGTCACATTAGTAACACTGTCACATTAGTAACATGGTCACATTAGTAACACTGTCACATTAGTAACACTGTCACATTAGTAACACTGTCACATTAGTAACACTGTTACATTAGTAACACTGTCACATTAGTAACACGGTCACATTAGTAACACGGTCACATTAGTAACACTGTCACATTAGTAACACTGTCACATTAGTAACACTGTCACATTAGTAACATGGTCACATTAGTAACACTGTCACATTAGTAACAATGTTACATTAGTAACACTGTTACATTAGTAACACTGTCACATTAGTAACACGGTCACATTAGTAACACGGTCACATTAGTAACACTGTCACATCAGTAACACTGTTACATTAGTAACACTGTCACATTAGTAACATGGTCACATTAGTAACACTGTCACATTAGTAACACTGTCACATTAGTAACACTGTCACATCAGTAACACTGTTACATTAGTAACACTGTCACATTAGTAACATGGTCACATTAGTAACACTGTCACATTAGTAACACTGTCACATTAGTAACACTGTCACATCAGTAACACTGTTACATTAGTAACACTGTCACATTAGTAACACGGTCACATTAGTAACACAAGGATCAACTGGCGCAACTTTAGGTGCTCCAAAATTAATTAATTAATTATTGTTAATAAATTTAAGTCATAATATACCCTCATGCCTTTTCCTTTTGTTTCCTAAGCGTCTATAAAGTTTATAAACTGCTTTTGGATTTTGTGTAAAGTTGACATTGTTGAGAGCTGTAAGCGACTAAAATACCACCTGTGAGTTACAATTGGCCAAGTGGTCAAACCTATGCCACAATTTGCTCTATTTTTAGACTAAAAATCATTATGAATTTTTAATGATTTATTTTAAATATTCTTTGATCCATGAAGAGTTAAAATATCAATGAGTTTTCAGTATCTAAAAGTTTTCTCGACAGTTCTTTGGAATTTGGAACTTTTTTTTTACTTCGTGTTCCCCGAAATAAAATATTCCCCATTTACTTTTATTTCATTAGTTTTCGTAAGTTGGAGATGTATGTTGACAGTAATGGTAGTGTTGTTGACAGTTGTCCGGAAGGTTGGGGTCTTGGCACCAAATTTGGCTTCCTTCAGTACTTTATCATTACATTACGTTTATATTATTCCATTAAATTTCAAATTTCCTATTTTTCTAATTATCTACAAAGTAGATTGTGTTCTCATAGACACTATATAAAAGAAAGAGTGCCCCTTATTGTAAAAGTTTATAGATACAGAGTTTCAGAATCAAGGCAGTGTTCAGTTACTATGGAAAGTTCATATCAAGAAGTTTCCATTAAGTTAACAATGTCTGTAATTCAAGCAGCTGTACTTTATGTTGGAGAGCTCTCCCCGGGGCGCTCCTACAAGACGTGGTTGTGCTCGAGGAACCACCGGTAGAGGGAGTCCTCGTGCTTCTCAACCCACTTGATGTTGCCTTCCACCTCCTCCAGGGCCTGCTGGCGGGCGCGGGCCCCTGACCCGGCGTTGGGGAACTCCACAAAGAACTCCTTCATCTGTGAGGGGTGACACAAAGGTTGTAAATGCCCATCAAGACAAATAATCAAACTAAGAGTTTTCTTTGTCGTGTATAAGGCTGAGGAGCACAACAGTTAAACATCATATGCACAGAAAAAGCACACTAACGTGATATATAGAAAAAAGAAAGTCAACTTGAGCTCGAGGATTCGAGTTCTGTATCAACTTCGATTCGTTTCGTATCATCTGAGGATTTGAGTCACCTCAAAGCTCCAGTTGATTTTTTCAATTACATATCATGTTGCTATAGTTTAGGATTAACAGGAAAAACACAGTATTTGATCTGCTGTGGGAGTATCACTTAGCCAGGCCCGAAGTGGCGAGGGAACACATGAGATGAGCTCAACCTTTGTTCAGCTCCTATCATGCGGAGTTATCCTACTGGAGCTGTTCGCTGGAATAGAGATAACTTTCCCAGGGGCTGGGACAGATACGAGATGAAGAGCATCTTTTGAAATTCTTCAAGAGTTTAAGGTGTCTGTGGTGTGACACACATGTGCACAGTGTGACACACATGTGCACAGTGAGAGACACAGGTGCACAGTGAGAGACACAGGTGTACAGTGTGAGACACAGGCGCACAGTGAGAGACACAGGTGCACAGTGAGAGACACAAGTGCACAGTGAGAGACACAAGTGCACAGTGAGAGACACAAGTGCACAGTGTGAGACACAGGTGCACAGTGAGAGACACAAGTGCACAGTGAGAGACACAAGTGCACAGTGAGAGACACGAGTGCACAGTGTGAGACACAGGTGCACAGTGAGAGACACAAGTGCACAGTGAGAGACACAGGTGCACAGTGTGAGACACAGGTGCATAGTGTGAGACACAGGTGCATAGTGTGAGACACAGGTGCACAGTGAGAGACACAAGTGCACAGTGAGAGACACAAGTGCACAGTGAGAGACACAAGTGCACAGTGTGAGACACAGGTGCACAGTGAGAGACACAGGTGCACAGTGAGAGACACAGGTGTACAGTGTGAGACACAAGTGCACAGTGTGAGACACAGGTGCACAGTGAGAGACACAGGTGCACAGTGTGAGACACAGGTGCACAGTGAGAGACACAGGTGCACAGTGTGAGACACAAGTGCACAGTGTGAGACACAGGTGCACAGTGAGAGACACAGGTGCACAGTGAGAGACACAGGTGCACAGTGAGAGACACAGGTGCACAGTGAGAGACACAAGTGCACAGTGTGAGACACAAGTGCACAGTGAGAGACACAGGTGCACAGTGAGAGACACAGGTGCACAGTGAGAGACACAAGTAAGTAATTATCAAAAGAAGGCACCAAACCGGGAAGGCTATGTAGCACCATCAAATACGCAAAATAATCAGAGGGCGCTAAATATCACCAAGGATGCCAATACGAGAACAAAAACGCATAAGGCGAACGATATCAAAAGTATCCGAGTCACCAAGAATTCTATCGAGGGACAGGTGACCGCGAGGGGCGGTCGGAAAGCAAGACACACGCTCGTCCTGGAAGTCAGGACATTCAAGAAGGACATGCACGACCGTAAGAGGGACAATGCAACTAGGACAATAAGGAGCAGGGCGGCGCTCCATCAAGTGACCATGGGTTAAGCGAGTATGGCCAATACGCAACCTCGCTAGAGCTGTTTCCCACCGCCGGTTACGGTGGAAGGAGGACGGCCACGAGGAAACACAACATTTAAGAGTACGTAGCTTGTTACCAGTAACAGACAACCAAGAAGCCTGCCAACGGGTAAGGACTGAGGAATGGATAACCGGGTAAAAGTCGGAATACGGAATGCCTTTACGAGAGATGGGACAAGAGCGGACAGCTTCCTTAGCGGCAGCATCCGCACGCTCATTTAAAGACACGCCAATATGGCTGGGAACCCAACAAAACTCAACCGACTTAAATTTACTGTGAACGAGAAACAGCCAATGCTGGATCTCGACAACTACCGGATGAACTGGATTAAAGCACCCGAGAGCCATGAGGGCACTACGAGAGTCAACAACAACCACAAAGGAAGACTGACAACGAGAAAGCAGGAGACGAAGAGCATAGAGAATAGCATAAAGTTCCGCTGTAAAGATGCTAGTCTCCGGAGGCAAGCGACACATATAAGTGCGATCAGGAAAAACAACAGAGTAGCCAACACCGTCCGCTGACTTAGACCCATCGGTGAAGACAGAAACGGAGCGGGAGTGAGAAGAAAAGTGCTCGAGGAAAAGGCGTTTTAGAACTGTAGGAGGGGTAAAAGCTTTAGTGATACGAGTCAAGGATGTACAAAACCGCGGAAGAGGGACCCTCCACGGGGGCAAAGAAGGAACAACACGAGGAGAAACATCAGAAATACGAACGGAAAGAGAATCCTGCAGGCGAGATAACCGGACAGAAAGAGGGAGGTGGTGAAGAGGAACAGGAACCGCAGGAGGGGTAAAAGTTAAAGCACGACAGAGACGAGAGGAAGGATGTTGCAAGGACCGCGCAAGATAGCGAAGACAGTAGCGATCACGGCGGTCCTGGAGAGACAGGAAGCCAGTGTCAACATACAAGCTAAGGACGGGAGTCGAACGAAAGGCACCAGAACTGAGGCGCAACCCAGTATGGTGCAAAGCATCAAGACGGCGAAGAGTAGAAGGAGAAGCAGACGAGTAAGCAGGGCAACCATAATCGAGCTTAGACAGGACGAGAGAGGAATGTAAAGCAAGGAGAGTGCGCCTATCTGCCCCCCAAGAAGTATGGGACAAGACCCGAAGGAGGGTAAGGGACTTAGAGCACTCAACACGGAGGTAAGAGATATGGGGAGACCAAGACAAACGAGTGTCAAGGAATAACCCCAAAAGCTTCGCGGAATCTTTGTATTCAAGGGGATGACCATAAAGTGACAAAGAGGGACGAAGAACAACCCGTTTCCGCGTAAAAGTCATGGCACAAGTCTTAGAAGTAGAGAACTTGAAGCCATGACCTGTGGCCCAAGACGACACGGCATCAATCGCAAGTTGAAGCCGGCGTTGAAGGAGAGGCGAATCATCACCCTGACAACAAAGGGTAAGATCATCGACATAGAGAGCGGAGAAGACACCAGAAGGAAGAGAGGAAAGAAGACCATTGAGGGCAACCAGAAAAAGAGTAGTGCTCAGAACACTACCCTGGGGCACACCTTCGTATTGCTGAAAAGAGGGAGAGAGAGCGGTACCAAGGCGCACCCGAAAGGAACGACGAGAGAGGAAGCTGCGGAGAAAGAGAGGGAGATGACCACGAAGGCCAAAAGAATGAAGTTGAGATAGGATATGATAACGCCAAGTGGTGTCGTAAGCCTTTTCTAGGTCAAAAAGGACGGCAACAACGGAGGTCTTCGCAACAAAAGCAGTACGTATATAGACCTCCAAGTTCACCAGGACATCTGTCGTGCTGCGGCACTTGCGGAAACCAAATTGAGAAGGGGAGAGGAGGTGATGGTGTTCCAGGAACCACATCAGACGAACGTTAACCATACGTTCAAAGAGTTTGCAGACACAACTTGTGAGAGCAATAGGGCGAAAGTCCTTAGGGGAAGTACCCAGAGACCCCGGTTTGCGAACAGGGAGGACAACGGCATCGAGCCAGTCCTCAGGGACTGACGACGACTCCCAGATCCGATTATACAGACTCAGTAAATACTGAGACGTGCTCGGAGGGAGATGGCGAAGCATCTCATAATGAATACCATCGGAGCCCGCCGCCGTAGAACCGCAGAGGGCCAGGGCAGAACGAAGTTCAGAGAGAGAGAAGGGATCATTATAGGGAAGCTGAAGATGAGTGCAGAAATCTAAAGGACGAGACTCAAGGACAGGTTTACGAAGAAGGAAAGATTGGGGAAGATGAAGACCAGAGCTAACAGAAGAAAAGTGGGAACCCAGTTCGGAAGCGACCTGCAACGGGTCCGCCACAAGAGTATCATGGAGGTGAAGGACCGGTGAAACATCGGGAACGAACTTACCCGCTATCTTGCGGATACGCTTCCAGATCTGGGCCAGAGGGGTTTCGGACGTAATTGTCGAGACATAAGATGCCCAACATTCACGTTTAGCCGTACGGATGGCCCTACGGGCCACCGCACTCGCTTTCCGAAAGAAAAGAAAAGAATCGGTCGTCTGCCTACGGCGGTGCTTCTTCCAGGCTGCACGCTTACAGCGGACAGCCCGAGCACAGTCCGCATTCCACCAGGGAACGCACTTCCGTGGACCCCGAGAGGAAGAGCGAGGAATAGAGCGGAGGGCAGCGTCGAAGACAGTGTCATGAAAAAGGAGGAGAGCGCGAGAGAGGGGCAGAAGGGAGAGGTCAGAGAGAGTAGCACTGAGGGAAAATAGGGTCCAGTCCGCCTTAGCAAACTGCCACCTAGGGAAAGAGAGGGAAGGGCGAAAAGAGAAAAAGGAAACAAGGATGGGGAAATGATCACTTCCATGGAGGTCATCAAGAACCTGCCATGTGAAATCTAAGTAAAGAGAAGAAGAGCAGAGAGAAAGATCAAGACAAGAAAGGGTGCGAGTTCGAGAGTCCAAATGAGTGGGCTCACCAGAATTCAGAAGAGACAGGGAAGAAGAGAGGAGAAACGGCTCAAGGAGGCGACCCCGGGTATTCGTCAGAACGTCACCCCAAAGAGAATGACGACAATTGAAGTCACCCAGCAGGAGCACAGGCTCCGGCAAGGAGTCTAGGAGGTGTTTCAAATCAGGAAGAGAGAGCGGGACACTCGGGGGGAGATAAATGGAACAAACTGTGTACCATTTCCCCACAAAGATACGAGCAGCAGAACAATGGAGAGGCGAAGGAAAAAGTAAAGGAACAAAGGGAACATCAGCCCGAATCAAGAGAGCAGAAGAATTAGAAGCCCCAGCAATGGCTGGGGGGGGGGAGAGAAAGGAATAGCCACGAAAACGACCAGGACGAGCACCAAGCATCGGCTCCTGGAGACAGACACAAAGGGGCGAAAACCGCGAAACCAGAAGTTGGAGTTCGAGGAAATTGGCGTAATAACCTCGAACGTTCCATTGAAGAATGGACAACGACGAGAAGAGAAAGGACAAAAACAGAGAACAAGGAAGAAACAAAGGCGAAAGACCAACAGAGCACGTTAAAGAATATCAGGGTCGGGATCAGGGTCAGCAAAGTCAGGGTTAGGGGGCATGGGTAAACTGAGCAAAGACGGAGGGAAGGAAACGGGAGAACAGATCAGAGGTGGGCGGGCAGGGTCCGGAGGAGGAGGAGGAGGAGACAACGGAGAGGAGCAGTCAAGGACAGCAGCAGGAAGAGGGGGAGTAGAAAGAGAGGAGCGCACCCCAGCAAGAGCAGCAACCGAAAGGGAAGCAGGGACCAAAGAAACCTCCATAGCAGGAACAGGGGGTGCAAGCACTGAAACGGGAGTGGAAGGAGCAACAGAGCCAGAAGGAGGAGCTGAGGAAGAAAGCGAAGCCTTCTTACCCGCCGGGGAAGAGGAAGGAGAGGAGCCAGGCTTACGCTTCTGACTTAAAGAGACCGGTGTCCCAGCAACTACGTACCGGGCAACGGATTCCAGTGTCTCAACAGGAGAAGCCGAACGAGAACACACACGACGGCCGTTAGGAGAGCGATGGACATCCGCCCGCACCGACAGGCGGCGGGGAGAGCCGATAGATGGAGGAAGAGGATGGGAAGGAGGATCGGAGGGGGACGAGGAAGGAGACACAGAAGACACGACAGACCGGGTAGAAGGAAGGGGAACCCCAGACAGAGGACCAGGAGGAGGATCCTTCGGGAGAGAACCCAAAGGGACAGAGGAGGGGGCAGTGGGCGCATCAGGGTCCAAGGCCTGGAAACGGTTGTGAGTCTGAGGAAGGCGGGAAGGACGAGGAGAGGAAGAGCGCAACACGCGAGCATAAGAGATATTAGCATAAGGCGGGAGCCGGCGAACCTGGCGCCTCACCTCAGGAAAAGATAAACGCTCCCGGTGCTTCAAGTTGAGGACGGCTGCCTCAAGCTTGTAATGGACACACGCACGGGAGAAGGTAGGATGGGCCTCACCGCAGTTGAGGCAACGACCCTGGGGAGAAGCGCACTCCGACTTAGAGTGACCTTCGCCACCACACAAAGGACAGAGAGAGACAGTCCCGGAGCAGCGGAGGGCACCATGCCCAAACCTCCAGCACTTGTTGCAGAGCCGAGGAGAAGGAATGTACTCCTGGACAGAGCACCTGGCACCAGCAAGAATGACAGAGGGTGGAAGGGTCCTACCATCAAAGGTAATCTTCACAACCCGGAGGGGTTGACGGCGACTACCACGAGGGGGACGAGTAAACGTGTCCACCTGGAGAATAGAATGGCCCTGGGCAGCGAGGATATGTCGAATATCGTCGTGGCAGTCGCGTAGGTCCCGAACACCGGTCGCAACATGGGGCGGGAGCAAAATAGTGCCAACACTGGCATTCAACTGAACATTCTTCGAGACCCGAACGGGGGTCTCGCCAAGGCAGGATAAGGCAGCCAAGCGGGAAGCAGCATCCTGAGAAGGAGCAGCAACGACACGCGTACCGAGACGAGTGGGGTTAAAAGTAATGGAGGCATCCACGGAGTCAATGAGATGTCGATGAAGGGAGAAATCGTCAGGAGGCGCAGAATCAAGAGGGAGGAGATCAAAGTATTTGGCCCACGAAGCGGGACCAAACAAGGCTTGATAGGTAGCAGAACTGGAAGGAATCGAGCGAGGGCGGCCGTGACGAGAACGGCGGTGAGAACCCCCAGAGAGAGAGGGGTTAAAAGGCGCAGTAGTTACAACTAGAGAAGGAGCCGCACCAGGGGACGAGGTAGTCACCACTGGGGGCTTGGGGCTCGACCCAACCACAGAGGAGGGAGGGGAGCCAGGGGAAGGAGTCAGAGAGGCCAAAGGAGGAGCAAGGTCGGGGCCCAATGCAGCGGAGGCTACAGAGCCCGGTCTTCCAATACGGACCGACTCGGGGGCTTGGTCGCCCACCCCACGAGCCTGAAAAGGTAAGCCAGAAGCAGCCGAAACAGGGGTTATCATCTTGACGAAATTACGAATTCACTCACGAATGTGCCCCCACACCCACCATGGAGCCACAATTAGAGGCAGGACACCCAACAAGAAGCTATCGCCGATCTTGTCGGGGCCTCCTAGGGGTGCGTCGTGAGTATACGCCCCACAAACGCCACCTTAAGAAACCGACAGTCCGTCGAGATCGGGTTCAGTGACGAAGTGGGGATTGACAATAAAAGGTTCCCCTCGCTCTCGACGTCGGGTACTGCAGTTCTACGGGTGCAAGAGTATGCCTCCTCAAGCACCCGGGCGTCAAAGTAGAAGAAGTCCAAGGGAAGAACCAGAACGAGCAAAAGGTCGGCAGGAAACGGCAAGCAGATAGGAGAAGAGGGGGGAGAAAAACGAAACAGAAGGAAAAGGAAAAGATGCCCAGCAGAATTGGAGAGGACGGCAGCAGGAGCACAAGGCTAGAAAAGGACAGAGGACTGTCCCAAGGAGCATCACACTCTGGCAGCCGCCCACTAAGCCCCCAGACGGCGACAACGAGCTGAGCGGGGAGGGGGGTGAGAGACACAAGTGCACAGTGTGAGACACAAGTGCACAGTGAGAGACACAAGTGCACAGTGTTTTGTTAATAAAGTCTGGATGTGTACAACCTGCTGGCATGTGTACATGATGTATACATGGACACGAGAGACTGTTGACGGAAGGTGACAATCATTGCTACATAAGGTGACAATCATAGCTACATAAGGTGACAATCATTGCTACATAAGGTGACAATCATGGCTACATAAGGTGACAATCCTGGCTACATAAGGTGACAATCATGGCTACATAAGAAGGTGACAATCATGGCTACATAAGGTGACAATCAGGGCTACATAAGGTGACAATCAGGGCTACATAAGGTGACAATCAGGGCTACATAAGGTGACAATCAGGGCTACATAAGGTGACAATCAGGGCTACATAAGAAGGTGACAATCAGGGCTACATAAAAAGAGAATATATAAATCTCTGTTATATATAACTATTTATATTTGTTAAAATTCATTAATTTTTGTATAATTTAGGAAATTATTTGTTGCCTATCACTTAATATTTGCAATATTAAAATTATTCTTAGTCGTAAAATTATTATTAATATTAGAAGCAATATTATTATGAGTTTTATTATATTAATTATTGTTATACAATTATTATTATTTATTTTATTAGTTTTCATCGTGCTAATATTTCTATTAGTAAGGTTTTATTGCCACATTACTGCACAATGGATGAGACTCACCAAGAGTTGAAGAGTGTTAGTTACAAGTTTGTTTTGGTGGATGTGTTTTGTTACATATTATATATAATTCGTGTAATGAAGGGGGGAAGTTTTGTTTTAAAGAATTGTATACTACTGGCCATTAACCTCACCACCCGGCGCTAGGCTTCCTTGGAGCCATCACCTGGCGCTAGGCTTCCTTTGAGCCACCACCCGGCGCTAGGCTTCCTTGGAGCCATCACCCGGCGCTAGGCTTCCTTGGAGCCATCACCTGGCGCTAGGCTTCCTTGGAGCCATCACCCGGTGCTAGGCTTCCTTGGAGCCATCACCCGGTGCTAGGCTTCCTTGGAGCCATCACCCGGCGCTAGGCTTCCTTGGAGGCACCACCTGGCGCTAGGCTTCCTTGGAGCCATCACCCGGCGCTAGGCTTCCTTGGAGCCATCACCTGGCGCTAGGCTTCCTTGGAGCCATCACCCGGCGCTAGGCTTCCTTGGAGCCATCACCCGGTGCTAGGCTTCCTTGGAGCCATCACCCGGCGCTAGGCTTCCTTGGAGCCATCACCTGGCGCTAGGCTTCCTTGGAGCCATCACCCGGCGCTAGGCTTCCTTGGAGCCATCACCCGGTGCTAGGCTTCCTTGGAGCCATCACCCGGCGCTAGGCTTCCTTGGAGGCATCACCTGGCGCTAGGCTTCCTTGGAGCCATCACCCGGCGCTAGGCTTCCTTGGAGCCATCACCTGGCGCTAGGCTTCCTTGGAGCCATCACCCGGCGCTAGGCTTCCTTGGAGCCATCACCCGGTACTAGGCTTCCTTGGAGCCACCACCCGGTGCTAGGCTTCCTTGGAGCAATCACCCGGCGCTAGGCTTCCTTGGAGCCACCACCCGGTGCTAGGCTTCCTTGGAGCCACCACCCGGTACTAGGCTTCCTTGGAGCCACCACCCGGTGCTAGGCTTCCTTGGAGCCACCACCCGGTACTAGGCTTCCTTGGAGCCATCACCCGGCGCTAGGCTTCCTTGGAGCCACCACCCGGTGCTAGGCTTCCTTGGAGCCACCACCCGGTACTAGGCTTCCTTGGAGCCACCACCCGGTGCTAGGCTTCCTTGGAGCCACCACCCGGTGCTAGGCTTCCTTGGAGCCATCGCCCGGTGCTAGGCTTCCTTGAAGCCATCACCCGGTACTAGGCTTTCTTGGAGCCACCACCCGGTGCTAGGCTTCCTTGGAGCCACCACCCGGTGCTAGGCTTCCTTGGAGCCATCACCCGGTGCTAGGCTTCCTTGGAGCCACCACCCGGCGCTAGGCTTCCTTGGAGCCACCACCCGGTGCTAGGCTTCCTTGGAGCCACCACCCGGCGCTAGGCTTCCTTGGAGCCACCACCCGGCGCTAGGCTTCCTTGGAGCCACCACCTGGTGCTAGGCTTCCTTGGAGCCACCACCCGGCGCTAGGCTTCCTTGGAGTAATCCTAGTGTGTGTGTGTGGGGGGGGGGGGGAAGACAGTGGGTGGAGGTCAAGTAATGTATCTTCTTCATGGTGAAGAATTATATAAATATTTTGATTTCTTTGGAACAAGGGTGGATATGCTGACGATGAGTCACAATAACGAGGCAGAAGATACGATAACCAAACCACGCATCAGATGATGGAGAAACGATAACGTTTCGGTCCGTCTTGGACCGTTATCAAGACCACATACAACTTGATAATATTCCTGGACGGACCGAAACGTCATCGTTTCTCTATCTTCTATTGTGTGGTTTGGTCATCAAGAGTGGATATTCAATTTTAATTTACAGAAATATAACAGTTAATTCCTTGTCATTGTATCGAACATGGCTTCTCTCTGTATACTGGAGCACAATGTGAGGAGCATGTAGAGCATCAAGACCATGTTATGGAAATTTACCTCTTGTAGCTGACTGGAGGAGGTGAACCGCGTACACACAAACTTCACCATGCGCCCCAGGTACCGGTTGCTGAGGGTGAACCTCTCCTCCAGCTCCTCCCAGTGCGACCTAAACACACACGCAACAAATTATTCCAAGGCAGGATCAAGTGGAACATTTTGGGTTTAAGACTCATGATATGAAACATTGGTTTACTGAGAATTATATCAACTATATGTAATGTAGTTTCCCTTGTAAATTGATGTATATTTATGACTTATATTGTATATTATTTAATACAGAGTAAAACATTACTCCACAGGTAAATAATCAAAGGTTATCTGAAATATAAAGTATGTTATGAGCAGTTGTGCTTGGAAGGGCATTAACACCCCCCCCCCCTCCCTCCCCGGCCCTCACTCACTGACTCATATGCTGTGTCCTTCCTACGGTGAATTAGCATAACTTTTATTTTCATAACTTTTAGCCTAACTTTTATTATATATTTATATATTTGGAGTTTATGGATAGCTGAGCCTAGATAAGTAAGTAATTATCAATAGAAGGCACCAAACCGGGAAGGCTATGTAGCACCACCAAACGTGCAGAGTAATCAGAGGGCGCTAAATATCACCAAGGATGCCAATACGATAACAGAAACGCATAAGGCGAACGATATCAAAAGTATTCGATTCACCACGAATTCTACCGAGGGACAATTGCCCGCATGGGACAGTCGGAAAGCACGCTCGTCCTGGAAATCAGGACATTCAACAAGGATGTGCATGACCGTAAGAGGAACAATGCAATTTGGACAATAAGGAGCAAGACCAACAACTCTGCCAGCGGGCAAGGATGGAGGCATGAATAACTGTAAAAATCGGAATAAGGAATACCTTTACGGGAGATGGGACAAGTGTGGATAGCTTCCTTAGCGGCAGCATTCACATGATCAGTTAAAGAGACACCAACATGGCTGGGAACCCAGCAAAATTCAACCAACTTAAATTTACTGGAGATAAGAAACAGCCAATGTTGAATCCCAATGACCACCGGGTGGACTGGATTAAAGGACCCTAAGCCATGAGGGCACTACGAGAGACAACTACCACCACAAAGGAGGATTGACACCGGGCAAGCAGGAGACGAAGAGCATAGAGAATAGCATAAAGTTCTGCTGTAAAGATGCAAGCCTCCGGAGGATGGCGACACATATAAGTGTGGTCAGGAAAAACAACAGAGTAGCCCACACCGTCAGCAGACTTCCCTTCGGTGAAGATGGGAACGGAGTGGGAGTGAGAAGAAAAGTGCTCAAGGAAGAGGCATTTCAGAACTGTAGGAGGGGTAAAAACTTTAGTGATGCGGGTCAGAGAAGTACAAAATTTGGGAAAGGGGACCCTCCACGGGGGCAAGGATGGAAACATACGAGGAGAAACATTGGTAATACGAACTGAATGAGAATCTTGTAAGCGAGACAAACGGACAGAAAGAGGAAGGAGGTGAAGAGGAACAGGAACTACAGGAGGGGTAAAAGTCAAAGCGCAATAGAGGCGAGAGTGAGGATGCTGTAAGGATCGTGCAAGATAGCGAAGACTGTAGCAATCACGGCGGTCCTGAAGAGACAAGAAGCCAGTGTCAGTGTACAAGCTGAGGGTAGGAGTTGAACGAAAAGCACCAGAGCCGAGGCGCAACCCAGTATGGTGCAAAGGATCAAGACGGCGAAAAGTAGAAGGAGAAGCAGAAGAATATGCAGGGCAACCATAATCGAGTTTAGACAGGACGAGAGAGGAATGCAAATAAAGGAGCATGCGCCTATCCGCTCCCCAAGAAGTATGGGAAAAAACCTTAAGTAGGTTAAGGGCCTTAGAGCACTCAACACGAAGGTAAGAGATATGGGGAGACCAAGACAAACGAGTGTCAAAGAATAACCCCAAAAGCTTTGCGGAAGCTTTGTACTCAAGGGGATGACCATAAAGTGACAAAGAGGGACGACGAACGACCCGCTTCCGAGTAAAAGTCATGGCACAAGTCTTAGAAGTAGAGAACTTGAAGCCTTGATTGGTGGCCTAAGATGACACGGCATCAATCGCAAGTTGAAGCCGCCGTTGAAGGAGAGGCGAATCATCACCTCGACAGCAAAGAGTAAGATCATAAACATAAAGAGCGGAGAAGATGCCAGAAGGAAGGGAGAAAAGAAGACCATTGAGGGCAACCAGAAAAAGAGTAGTTCTCAGAAGACTACCTTGGGGTACACCATACTGCCAAAAAGAGGCAGAGAGAGTGGTACCAAGCCTGACTTGAAAGGTACGACGAGAGAGAAAGCTTTGAAGGAAGAGAGGGAGATTACCACGAAGGCCAAAAGAACGAAGTTGGAACAGAATATGGTATTTCCAAGTCATGTCATAAGCCTTTTCCAGGTTAAAAAGGACAGCAACAACGGAGGTCTTCCCAGCAAAAGCAGCACAAATATAGACCTCCAAGTTCACCAGGACACCAGTTGTGCTGCGGCACTTGTGAAAACCAAATTGAGAAGGAGACAGGTGGTGATGGTGTTCCAAGAACCACATCAGACGGACATTTACCATACGCTCAAAGAGCTTGCAGACACAACTCGTGAGAGCAATAGGGCGGAAGTCCTTAGGGGACTTACCGAGAGACCCTGGTTTCCGAATAGGGAGTACACGGCATCGAACCAGTCCTCAGGGATGGACAACGAATCCCAGACCTGGTTATACATACTCAGTAAATACCGAGACGTGCACGGAGGGAGATGGCGAAACATCTCATAACGATCGTCATCCGAGCCCACTGCCATAGATCCGCAGAGGGCCAGGGCAGACTGAAGTTCAGAAAGAGAGAAAGGATCATTATAGGGAAGGCGGAGATGAGTGTGGAAATCTAAAGGATAAGATTCAAGAACAGGCTTATGAAGAAGGAAGGATTGAGGAAGATGAGAACCAGAGCTAACAGTAGAAAAGTTGGAACCCAGTTCGGTCGCGACTGTCACTGGGTCCGCTACAAGAGTACCACGGAGGTGGAGAACCGGAGAGACATCTGGAACAAACTTGCCAGCAATTTTGCAGATCTTCTTCCAGATCTGCGGCAGGGGAGTATCGGACGTAATGGTGGAAACATAAGATTTCTAATTCTCACGTTTAGCTGTACTGATGGTCCTACGGGCCACCGCACTTCCCTTCCGAAACAAAATAAGAGAATCAGCCGTCTGCCGGCGGCGGTGTTTCTTCGAGGCCTCACGCTTACAGCGGACAGCCCGAGAACAGTCCGCATTCCACCAGGGAACGCACTTTCGCACGCCCCGGGAGGAAGAGCAAGGAATAGAGCAGAGGGCAGCGTCGAAGACAGTGTCATAAAAAAAGAAGGAGGGCGCGAAGAAGAGGCAGAGAGGAGAGGTCAGAGAGAGTAGCACGGAGGGTGAATAGGCTCCAGTCAGCCTTGGCAAACTGCCACCTAGGGAGGGAGAGGGGAGAGTGGAAAGAGAAAAATTAAACGAGGATGGGGAAATGATCACTGTTATAATGGCCATCAAGAACCTGCCACGTGAAATCTAAGTAAAGGGACGACAAGCAGAGAGAAAGATCTAGACAGGAAAGGGTGTGAGTCCGAGAGTCCACATGAGTGGGCTCACCAGAATTCAGAAGAGACAGGGAAGAAGAGAGGACGAACGGTTCCAGAAGGCGGCCTCGGGTGTTTGTCAGAACATCACCCCAGAGAGTATGTCGACAGTTGAAATCATCCAAAAAGGAGCACCGGCTCTGGCAAGGAGTCCAGGAGGTGCTTAAGATCGGGAAGGGAAAGTGGGACATTTGGCAGGAGATAAATGGAACACACTGTATACCATTTACCCACAAAAACACGGGCAGTGGAACAATGACGGAAGAAGTAGGGGGACGAAAGGAACATCAGAACGAATTAGGAGAGCAGTAGAGATATGGGGTTACAGGGGGGGGGAGGAGAAAGAAAGGAACAACCACGAAAGTGACCAGGACGAGCACCAAGCCTTCATTCTTGGAGCCAAACACAAAGTGGTGAAACTGTGTAATTAGAAGTTGGAGTTCATGGAAGTTGGCATAAAATCCACGAATATTCCACTGAAGAATAGACATTATCAAAGAGAAAGGACAATAACAGAGAACAATAAAGAAACAGAGGTAAAGAAGAACACAGTTTATTAAAGAATCTCAGGATCAGGGTCAGGATCAGGAGCAGGGTCAGCAAAATCAGGGTTAGGGGGCATGGGTAAACTTAGTAAGGATGGAAGGAAGGGAGCAGGAGGACAGACCAGAGGGGGACTGACGGGGGTCCAAAAGAGGAGGAGACAACTGAGAGGGGCAGTTAAGGACAGCTGGAGGAGGGGGGGGGGCAGAAATCAGGGAGTGCACCTCAGCAAGGGCAGCAACCGAGAGGGAATCGGGGGTGAAAGAAACCTCCATATGTGGGACAGGGGGCCCGACCACTGAAATAGGAGGGGCAGTAGTGATAGAGTCAGAGGGAGGGCGGCAAGGAAGAAAGCGATACCTTCTTACCTGCTGGGGAGGAAGGAGAAGAGCCAGGCTTATGTTTCTGACTCGAAGAGATAGGCGTTCCAATAACAACGTACCGGGCGATAGACTCAATGGTCTCAGCAGAAGAGGAACGGGAGCGAACAACACAATGATTGCTGGGAGGATGATGGACATCAGCCTGGACAGACAGGCGGTGTGGAGGGTCAAGAGACTGGGGGGAGCTGGGAAAGAAGACATAGGAGACATGGTGGACTGGGCAGGAAAGGGGAAAACTCCAGGTGGAGAACCTTCAGGACAGGACGCAAAGGAATAGGGGAGGAGATAGAGGGCGTGTTCGGGTTTAAGGCCTGGAAACGGTTGTGAGACTGAGGAAGGTGGAAAGGACGAGGAGAGGTAGAACGCAACACGCGAGCGTAGGATACACCGGCGAAAGGGGTGAGACGACGATGTCTCACATTGTGCTGACTTGGTGTCTCGCTTCAGGAAAAGTCAGACGATCACGGTGTTTCAAGTTGAGGACGGCTTCCTCGAGTTTGTAGTGTATACACAAGTGTGAGAAGGTAGGGTGGGCCTCACCACAATTGAGGCAGCAAGCCTGGGGAGAAGTGCACTCGGACTTAGAATGATCATCGTCCCCACACAAGGGCATAGACACACAGTGAACACTTGAGGACACCGTGTCCAAACTTCCAACACTTATTGCAAAGTCTAGGAGAGGGAATGTACTCCTGAACGGAGCATCTGGCACCGGCAAGAATAAGAGGGCGAAATCACTATCAAAGGTGATTTTTACAACTCAAAGGGGCTGACGGCGACGACCACGAGGGGGTAGAGTAAACGTGTCCACCTGGAGGACAGAATGGCCTAAGGCTTAGAGGATATGTTTAATATCATCATGGGAGTCTTTGAGGTCTCTAACACCAGTTGCAACATGGTGCGGGAGGAGAACAGTACCAACACCGGCATTTAATCGAGCGTTTTTCTAGACCCAAACAGGGGTCTCCCGAATGCAGGACAAAGCGGCTGAGCGAGTAGCTGCATCCTGAGAAGGAGCAGCAACGATACGCATACGGTAATAGGTGGGGTTAAAAGTAACAGAGGCATCTACTGAATCAACAAGGTGTTTATAGAGGGAAAAATCGTCAGGAGGAGTAGAATCCATATGGTGGAGATCAAAGTATTTAGCCCATGTAGCGGGACCAAACAAGGCGTTGTAAGTATTATTATGGGAAGGGATCGTGCGAGTGCGGCCGAGGCGGGGACGACGTTGAGAACCCCCAGAGTGAGAAGGGGTAAAAGGCGCACTAGTCACAATGAGAGACGGAGCCGTGCCAGGGGACGAGGTGGTCACCACTTGGGTCTGGGAACTCGACCCTACCAGAGAGGAGGGAGGGGAGCTGAGGGAAGTAGTCAGGAGGAGTAAGGTCGGGGTCCAATGCTGCGTGGGCTACAGGGCCTTGTCTTCCAACACAGTCCGACTCAGGGCTTGATCGCCCACCCCACGAGCCTGGGAAGGTACAAGGGAAATATTATCTGCCATAAAAACGAGGAAAGACTTTCATTCACGAATGTGCCCCCATACGCACCATGGAGCCACATTAGAGGTAGGACACCCAACAAGAAGCTATCGCCGATCATGCTGGGGGCCCCCCCAGGGGTGCGTCGTGAGTATACACCCCACAAACGCCACCTTAAGAACCGTCAATCCATCGAGATCAGATTCAGTGATGAAAGGAGGATTGACAATAAAAGGGTCCCCTCGTTTGAGACGTTGGGTACTACAGTTCTACGGGTGCAAGAGTATGCCTCCCCAAACACCCAGACGTCAAAATAAAGGAAGGCCGAAAGAAGAATCAAAACAGGCAAAAGGTCGGTGGGGAATGACAATGAGAAAGGAGAAGAGGGAGGAGAAAAACGAAACAGAAGGAAAATGCGTCCAGCAAAATTTGTGAGGACAACAGCAGGAGCAAAACGCTACAAAAGGACAGGGGACCGTCCCAAGGAGCATCACTCTCCAGCAGCCACCCACCAAGCCCCCTCATGGCAGCAACGAGCTGGACAGGGAAGGGTTGAGCTTAGATAAGATTAAGGTCGGTACTTTTGTTAAACTCACCCAAAGGCAGTCCGTCCTAATGAACATTGGTCAAATGTCTGTATACAGCCGCCAAATCACATCTTTATGCATAACAAACATTTTGCACAGGACTCACAACTCTACGTTTTCCTCAGCTAGGCTCGTCCAAGCGGCGGCTCACTCTAAACACACATTCACCCATTATTTAATACTGAGTTCTTAAATTAGGTATTTGAACAAATCTAAATATTTTTTATGATACATTAGAATTTTGTGTATAGTTAGGCCTAGATAAAGTTCATGTTTTAGATGCTTAGATTCAATTGGCATATATTTATACTTCATGTACTTGGGTGATGCATTTTAACCTGCTCCCAGGCTAGGCTTATTCAAGAGGCCGCCGAGCCCAGAAACGCAGCGATCAAATTTAACGTTCTCAATATTTAAACAGGTATTTTCTCACATGTACACCAAAATATGCTAACGCCAAAATTTGGTTTCGTTATGTGATTAGGTGTGCTGATAATTATTTGGATTTGTGGGACGTAGATGAAGCATCTACAGAGGTTTTGAGCACACAGTTTGTTAAGGATGGGTCGATAAATGTTGGAACCACGTATTTCACATCCAAGTAATTCCCAGC
>NC_091173.1:36055219-36060219 GCF_040958095.1 Procambarus clarkii
TAGTAGTTCTCCTCTCCGATCAATCCCGGCAGTTTTCCCCTCACCTCTCACTCATAACTCCCTCTCATAACTCTCACTCATAACTCCCTCTCACTCATAACTCCCTCTCACTCATAACTCCCTCTCACTCATCACTTCCTCTCACTCATCACTCCCTCTCATTCATAACTCACTCTCATCACTCCCTCTCATCACATACATGACTCACCACATACAGAAGTGAGGGTCAGATCCCTCATGACAACACAACTGGTCAGGTAGTAAGGAATTCAGTGCTTCAGTACCACCTTCAACCCAATCTGAATCCCATCATCTACCCAATCCTTCAAAGTATCACCTACTCAGTCTTGCCCTAGTACGATATACCCAGTCATATACCCACCATTCAACCCTATAATATAATCAATCTTGTAACACCTATACTCTACCTAATCTTTCAACCTTTCACTTACGCAATCTTTCAACCACATTAACTACCCAATCCTTGAACCCTATAATCTACCAGATCTTTCAACTATAGTCTACCCAATTATTAAACTCTGTAATATACCCAATTTTCAACCTTATAATCTACCAAATCTTTATACCACACAATCTACCAATTATCTCAACCCCCATCACCTACCCTGTTTTAACAAATCAATCATCTGCCCAATCTCTCAAAGATATCATATACAAAATCTTTCAATCCTATCTTCTATCCAGTTTTTAAACACTATCACCTACCAAGCCTTTCAATTCTCTCATCTAACCAATATTTCAACCCTATAATCTACCCAATCTTCCAGGCCTATCATCTACCAAATCATTAAATCTTATTATCTACTCAATCTCTCAACCCTAATACCAATCGATTCATCCAACATCATCGTCATTCAAATCGTCTATCACAATCTACCTGAACCTCAACTCCACCAGCCACCCCAACTCCACCAGCCACCTCAACTCCACCAACCACCCCAACTCCATTCTTCCAGGTGTGGGGATACAGGTGATTGGCTATCTTACCTTTGCGTTATCCAATCCTCTTTAGTGCTGGCTAGACCGAGGGCCAGTTTGGTCTTCTCCTGAGCGTTGGTCTCGTTGATGTAGCGAGCCAGCACCTCCTCCCACTCCTCCGCCCCTGCAACGTTATCAGAATGTTACCTTACCAAGTACAGTACTGGTATATAATCCTGCGTGACACTGGTAACGAGGCCTGGTACCTTGTCTTGTACTCGTAGACTACCGGTTGACACTGGTAACGAGGCCTGGTACCTTGTCTTGTACTCGTAGACTACCAGTTGACACTGGTAACGAGGCCTGGTACCTTGTCTTGTACTCGTAGACTACCGGTTGACACTGGTAACGAGGCCTGGTACCTTGTCCACAATTAATGAAGTGGGTATCTGGTCCACAGTTACTGTAGTGACTGTTATGTACCTTCAATGACAGATCCAACAGTGAATGACATTATTTAAAACAGTTAAAAATATGACTATGGTGAGAGGTGTTTGGGCTCTGAGTCTCCAGTTCCTGCTGGTTTGCCTGGAATAGCAACGTGGACTTTCCGTGGTGAATAGGTGGTATATGAAGCGAGCAGCTTTACAACACCAGGACTTGTGGCTGCAAGACCTGCATCTTGGCCCCCAGTGGCTCTCATGCTGTTCTCAGTGGACAACCTCCATCAAGCTCAAACCCTATGAATAACGAATTTGATGTATTCACTCATCTCTGATTCGCTAATATTAAATGTTTCTCCTGTTGTATTTGTTGTATTTTAATCCCAGAAATCTTGCATTCTTAGTGGAAAAGCTTTTCCCTCTTAACTCCCCTAATGTTTACTCTCTCACCGGAGATTTCCAACAGTACTTTCCGGTAATTTTCTAATGAATGTTTCACGTTCAACAATCGTCACTGTATCTGCAGCCCGGCTTCCTAAGGTGTCCCAACGTCGAGAAACTGTCGTAATAAAGTGCCCTTATCCTAACCTACCAGAGGATGCAAAACAGAAAACGGGACAGTACGTCAATTTCACAAGCCACTATACTGAAGCGAAATAACCTTTTTCTAGTCACACGATTTTTGGCCTTAAGGAGAATATACGTCAAAATGCGAAGTCTTGTTAAGAGGACGGGTTGTTATCTGAGTGCTATCTTGAGGGTGAATATATCAGTAGTAAGGGGGGAATACTGAAGCTACACTCGAGCGGTAGGCTGCGTATACCTCGCCTGATTGAAATTTAAATTTAAATTGAAATATGATTATTGAGGTATAAATACACACACAGTGATGAGGTAGCTCAAGCTATTCTCACCCCGTTCAGTACAACGTGTTCATACATATATAGACACACATCACAAACAATTAACATATTACCGACATTCTGAGAGATAAACATATACATTTCTTACTTTACAAATGTACTATGTTACCAGATGTTCACACAAATACTTTGATAACTAGGTATATTGACAATTTGCAATAGACATGAGACAATTCAACAAAAGGTTACAATCTCGGTGAGAAATTCTTATATCTCTCCAGAATATCATAAATTTTTCCGCTGTGACACAGCCAGGCTATTTGTTCAGGAACAGTTCTTATCTCAGTGTTTCTATATACATTAATCAACGGACAATCAAGAACATAATGGGCAAGGGTGTGAGACCTTAACATAACACATAGTTTACACTTCGTGTCATTATCATGAACACCTGTTCCATATTCCCAGTAATATTTGTACCCAAGCCTGAGCCGCATGTACACAGAGTCACTCCAAGCATTTCTCCTTTTACCATAACTGAAATGGGTGTTTTGACTCACACACATGTAGTGTTGCAAGGTTAGACTTCCCTCATACACTATACCTCTCCTCGCCACTTCTGCCTCTGCCTCAATATTTCTGATTTTTTATTTTGCTTCTAATTTGTCTCATTGTGAAAACACATTCAATGTCAACTTGTGGTTGTTAGTGTATTGAATTATGGGGTGTGGTCATACCACACTGGTCTTCCTTGGTGTCTTGTACACCTGAGAGTCACCTCAAGAATTCACCTATGGTCACCCAGGCGGCGGGTGAGTCTCCCTTCACCTCATATCTCTAGCTCAGGTCTCTCACAATACACGCCTAGTTATTCCTAGGTCACGCCTAGTTATTCCTAGGTCACACCTAGTTATTCCTAGGTCACACCAAGTTATTCCTAGGTCACACCTAGTTATTCCTAGGTCACACCTAGTTATTCCTAGGTCACACCTAGTTATTCCTAGGTCACACCTAGTTATTCCTAGGTCACACCTAGTTATTCCTAGGTCACACCAAGTTATTCCTAGGTCACACCTAGTTATTCCTAGGTCACACCTAGTTATTCCTAGGTCACACCAAGTTATTCCTAGGTCACACCAAGTTATTCCTAGGTCACACCTAGTTATTCCTAGGTCACACCAAGTTATTCCTAGGTCACACCTAGTTATTCCTAGGTCACACCTAGTTATTCCTAGGTCACACCTAGTTATTCCTAGGTCACACCTAGTTATTCCTAGGTCACACCAAGTTATCCCTAGGTCACACCAAGTTATTCCTAGGTCACACCAAGTTATTCCTAGGTCACACCTAGTTATTCCTAGGTCACACCTAGTTATTCCTAGGTCACACCAAGTTATTCCTAGGTCACACCAAGTTATTCCTAGGTCACACCTAGTTATTCCTAGGTCACACCAAGTTATTCCTAGGTCACACCTAGTTATTCCTAGGTCACACCTAGTTATTCCTAGGTCACACCAAGTTATTCCTAGGTCACACCTAGTTATTCCTAGGTCACACCAAGTTATTCCTAGGTCACACCTAGTTATTCCTAGGTCACACCTAGTTATTCCTAGGTCACACCTAGTTATTCCTAGGTCACACCTAGTTATTCCTAGGTCACACCTAGTTATTCCTAGGTCACACCTAGTTATTCCTAGGTCACACCTAGTTATTCCTAGGTCACACCAAGTTATTCCTAGGTCACACCTAGTTATTCCTAGGAGGTATTCCATTCCTGGGAAAGGTTTATAGCTCATCCAAGGTAACATTCACCAAGGTAACATTCACCAAGGTAACATTCACCAAGGTAACATTCCCCAAGGTAACATTCCCCAAGGTAACATTCACCAAGGTAACATTCACCAAGGTAACATTCACCAAGGTAACATTCCCCAAGGTAACATTCACCAAGGTAACATTCCCCAAGGTAACATTCACCAAGGTAACATTCACCAAGGTAACATTCCCCAAGGTAACATTCACCAAGGTAACATTCCCCAAGGTAACATTCACCAAGGTAACATTCACCAAGGTAACATTCCCCAAGGTAACATTCACCAAGGTAACATTCACCAAGGTAACATTCCCCAAGGTAACATTCACCAAGGTAACATTCACCAAGGTAACATTCCCCAAGGTAACATTCACCAAGGTAACATTCACCAAGGTAACATTCCCCAAGGTAACATTCACCAAGGTAACATTCACCAAGGTAACATTCCCCAAGGTAACATTCACCAAGGTAACATTCACCAAGGTAACATTCACCAAGGTAACATTCACCAAGGTAACATTCCCCAAGGTAACATTCCCCAAGGTAACATTCCCCAAGGTAACATTCACCAAGGTAACATTCCCCAAGGTAACATTCCCCAAGGTAACATTCCCCAAGGTAACATTCACCAAGGTAACATTCACCAAGGTAACATTCACCAAGGTAACATTCCCCAAGGTAACATTCACCAAGGTAACATTCACCAAGGTAACATTCACCAAGGTAACATTCACCAAGGTAACATTCCCCAAGGTAACATTCCCCAAGGTAACATTCACCAAGGCAACATTCACCAAGGTAACATTCACCAAGGTAACATTCACCAAGGTAACATTCACCAAGGTAACATTCACCAAGGTAACATTCACCAAGGTAACATTCACCAAGGTAACATTCCCCAAGGTAACATTCACCAAGGTAACATTCACCAAGGTAACATTC